>NC_056722.1:3017392-3102392 GCF_018831695.1 Puntigrus tetrazona | reverse complement strand
TTGGACTAAATAAATTGGCTTACCTTCCTTGTGTCAGTCACAAAGGTTTTCCCTGCTTCGTTAACTGGTCTGGTGAGATTTCTTAAACTAGTTTCTGTTACAACTGAAATAATATTTTATTTCCTGAATGCTGAGGGCCGTGACGAGAGTTTTTCAGAGATAGGTTCTCTAAAAAGGGGCAGTATGAGATTGGACACATTGGATACATACTATTGTTTATTTTTGATTTAAAAAAAAATCACTTATCAAAATTGTATTTATTTGATCATTTTTTTAAAATATACTTTATTAATTTAACAAATGTTATCCAATGCTGATTTATTAGTAATGTTGGAAACCTGATACTTTTTGCAGGATACTTTGACAAATAAAAAGTTAAACAGGAACAGCATTTATTTAAAATATATCTTTTGTAACAATATGCAATAATGTTCAAAAGCTTGAGATCATTTTTTTAAGTCATTTGTTTTCATTCAGCAAGCATTTGTTAAATTGATAAAACAGTTAAAGGTTGATATTGTTAGAAAACCTCACTATTTTGAATAAATACTGTTTATAACAAAAAAAAAAAAATAAAAAAAAAAAAAAATAATAATCAAACCCCCAAAATTATCACAGGTTCCAATAAATAAATAAATAAATAGATAAAATATAAATAAAAAAATTAAGCAACACAAGTGTTTCCAACTTGATTAATAAATCAGCATATTAGAATGATCTATGAATAATGGAGTAATGCTGAATATTCAGCTTTGGATAACAAAGAAATTATATTTTATTAAAATAGTAAAAAAACCATTATTTTCAAACTGTAGTAATATTTCATATTAGAATACATATTTTATTCTGTATTTTTGATCAAATAAATGCAGGTTCGATGAGCATAAGATACTTTCATAAAGCTGCATCACTATCAAAATGATAGTAATATGAAAAGTAATATGAAAGTAATAAAGTCTACTTAGTTCACTATGCATAAAATGCATAATACTAAAATATGCATAAAAGCGTGCCTTGAGATTTAGAACGGATCTTATTTTTTTACCGCATCTAAAGTCTCGTTTCTCTCAGAAACTTAGTTGAGCAGTATTTTTCATAAATTATTTTTCATAATAATAGTAAAAATATCAAGTTAATTTTTATTAATTTTTTTATTTTATTTATTAAGTTTATTTAGTAACAAAGTGTAAAATCTGAAACATCGTATCTCTCGACTCACGCGCAGGACTTTTATTCTAGGTGTCGCGCGAGTACGTTGCTAAGCAACCGCCTTCCAAACTTTACTCTGTGTTTATGAGGCTCGAGGAGCGAGAGGTGAGTTTCAAAGATTATTGTTTTCACGTTGCAACATATCCGTTACCTACACGGCTACACACTTGTGCTCATACATACTTTGCAAACGTAAAATAGTTTTTTAATAGCATCTATACCAATAAAGTGCAGTCAGCCGCTAGCTGACTGAAGTCAAGAACGGTCCGCTGAAACCGGAAACGAGGAGTGCCATATTATTCAATCTAATTTACCATTTCTAACCGTTTCTGAAGAATGAGCGCCGGTCAGACGGTCGAGGGAGCGGGGTGTGTGACCTGGTGGGGATTCGGACCAGCAAGAGACCTCCTGAGCTCAGGTAAAACCACCAGACTAGGCGCTAATAAACAGAAGATACCACAAATCGTAGCCTGATCACAGTGGACATCGAACAAAGTGCGCATGTATTTGCTTTGCGTTTTAATTGAACGTGATTGTGAACTCACAGACCCAGGCAGAGAAAGGCTGCACGGAGAGCTGGATGTTCTGCTGGTGGGCAGTGCAGATCCCAGACACATCCTGAAGACCATCACTGGACTGAGAAACACAGACGCGCTACATGTGAGGCGTCCGTCTACATAACAGCATGTGAATGGAGTTTGTTCACCTCAGGGGGGTCTAAACTCAGCCATATCCTCTTAATAATGGGATGGGTGTGATTTGTTGCAGGTTTGGGTGATTGAGAACAGCATGGAGGTGGTCGCCAGACAGCTGTTACTGCTTTATTTATCACTCCTGACCCCTGTGAACATGAGTCTACACAGTATGGACTTCATATATAACGTCGCTTCTTCTATTTAAACACACAGAGGGAAATATAGAAAATATTTTTTAAAAAATGGTTTTTGTGTACAGAATAGTCACATATTGCAGTCATGTTTGCATGCTCGGGTGACATCGATTTGGGTTTTATTCATGTCGTATTTTTTCCCAGAGAAGACAGAGGTGTTTCTGGAGGTGTTTGGAAACTCTGAGATCCGCAAAGAGACGGACGAGATGTTAAAACACGCTGCGGCTCAGCTCTCTCTGTCCATCGGGAACGCCCTGTCCTCTGACTCCCACAGCCATCCATGCCTAGATACGAGTCTTCTGAAGGTCCAGCACGCATTAATCTGATGTGTTCGCGTGCATACGGCGCGTCACAATCGAACTCGGCTCAGCGGTGTCCGCTTCTGTGTTTTATCCTAGTTTAAGGAGAGAGACGAGTTGGTGCGGATCTTTAAGCTGTGGGAACGGCCGCCGTCGGGGCCGGCGAGTGCACGTAAGGCCTGGGACGTCCGAGTTCGGGGGCACCTGGGGACTCGCTACGATTCACGGCTGGGCTGTTTCGACTGGGATCTCACTATGAAGCTGCACCAGAGCGGAGTATGTACCACATCTTATACAACATCACTCCTGACGGCCAATCAGGGGGCTTTTCATCATTACTAAGAGTTAAATGGAACTAATGACCACAGTTTGAAAACCATGCTTTTGGGATATACATACACACACACACACACACACACACACACATATATATATATATATATTAAAACTCACTTAACTGTTACACAGACATCGGACAGAAACTATTTTAGGATGTATTTTCTAACAAGTGTGAGTTTTTAGGTGATTTTTGAACGAAATTACAGATTATGATGCATAGCAAAGAATTTAATTCGGTGTTATTTTAGTACGATCGATTTTTCTGTGTTTTTTCACCCAGTGTGGCGTCATTAGCAAACATCAGTATGTGAAATGGAGGGAAAGCGGAGTGGCGTTTGAGATGAGGGAGGGGCTCTACCAAACAGCCAATCAGAGTCTGCTCTCCACGCGAGTGTTCAAGCGCGTGAGTATATAGACAGTCTGTTATAATATTTATGCCGCCCATGATGCTCTTTTATTTAGCTCTGTTTGTACCAGAGAGGAGATCGGGTTGCTGTTAGAGGATATTGGGGCGACATCGTCTCCAGTCCTTACCTATCCTTCGGTGTGGAGACGGAGAACAAAGACCTGCTGAAGAAACAGAACAATCAACATATGAAGGTAAAAGAAACTATTTAGTAACCACCACATTCAAACCGAAACCGTAATCATTATATTCAAGTCCTCATTTATAACTCAGAAATAGCTCGTAATTCTTATATTGCATTGCAGTGATATTAACACAATGACTTACCTTTCTCTCTCAGACAGCTCAGGATATCTCACAAGTGAACCTCCAGGAGTTGTTTGAATGTCTTGTCACTAGAGGGAGCTCTTTACTGAACAAAGATGAACCGAACCCATCAAGCTCTTGTCAATCTGAAGAGAGTCTCGTAACAGAAGAGAAGATACTGAATGATCCTGCTTCTCAAACTCGCACCGAACCTGAGCAACAGACACGAGAGCTTGGTAATGCCTTCTTACGTCACATAAAGTACCTCGCGACAAACTGCACCGCGTAGTTCAGCCACAAACACTGCTTTCCATTTCTGCGTTTTTGCAGATTTGCTCGATGTGAGTGGCGTGAAAGTGTCGTTTCTGTCTCCGGACTCGCTCGGCAAGCTTCCTCTCAAAAACAAATATAAAAACATGTTTAATACGGTCTTCTGTTCAGCAAGGTGAGGCCTGTTCATGTGCATCTTGCAAAAACGTCGGCATAGATACAGAATAAAACGGTCTTTCTGTGTTTTCTCAGCATGGTTCATCAGCTGGATTCTTCTCTGAGAGAGATCACGGCGCCGGACGCTGCTCTGGTAATAGAGTTAGCGAAGTGAGTCTAACACACACACACACACACTTTCCATGTTTTATGGGGACTCTCCATAGTCATAATAGTTTTTATACTGTACAGACTGTATGTGTTACTGCCCTACACCTAAACCCACCCCTTACAGGAAACTACTGCCATTAGATTAAAAAAAAAAAAAAAAAAATTAAATCCTGTATGTTTCATAAGCTTGTTTCCTCATGGGGACATAAAAAAATATCCCCACAAAATCAAAATTGACTGGTATTTCCATCCTTGTGGGCACATTTGGTAACATGTTAAATACTAGGCACACACACCTAAAACTTACAAGCTGTATAGAAAAATGTTGGCCCAAATATAAAGTAAAAGTCCATTGAATGCTCATGATTTGTTGTGTTTTTCTTCTTTAGACACCTCTTGGATCTTTCAAAAGAGCAAGTGTCAGGTTTTGCTGACAGAGTGAAGGAGATCGCTGGAGATTCGGGATTCGTCCCGGCGCTCGACCAGAGCACTGACGTTTACGCAGTATTCGCACGGAAAAACGACTGAAGGACTCGACAGACACCAAGCTCGTTATAAATCAAAACCACAAACCCTTAAGTGCTTGAACAATTTTAATTAAAAAAAAAAGTGACCTGTCGTCTCTTCCTTTTCATTCACATACAAAATGTCAAGGAATGACAGATTGCCAGAGTAAGAGAGAGAGAGTGTAAAGCTCTGCGTTTGTACAGATAGTCTGGAATCACAGAAAATCAGAGAAAGAGTCAGGCAGATACAGTATACAGTACTGGCCCGGGAGAAAAGAGATCGATCGCTGGATGATTCAACATTCATCAGACAGATGAGGTAAAACACTTCCGCTCCAGACTAATACCAGCACTACACAAACTCTTGCATTGCTACTGTTTTCAAGTTAATCATTAGAATAGTGACAATAATAATATAACAACAACAATAATAATAATAAAATTCTTCATTAAGGTTTAAACTCAAGTGAAAGGTACAGCGTAAGCAGTGTTAGGCAATACAGGAAAAAAAGACAAGACCTTTTTGAAGGATATATATCAATATTTCCACAACGACCATACCTAGTTGTGCCAACGAGACCTCGTGCACTTGAAAGGCAACTTTATATTGTTTAAAATACCAAATATGAGGGCGTAACAAGTGATAATAAAGAGTAGAGCTGCCAACGGATTGCAAAGGCAAAAACTGAAAAACTACGAGGAAGTATGGAAGCCCTTGCTCTCAGTCCAGCCAAGTGAAGCAAAGGGCCTTCAAGCAAAAAACACATCCTACCGAATACCACGTTAATGCAGACTATAGTGATTGTACATGTGTGATGTTGTTGAGCGTATATTATTCATTTAGCTGTAAAAAGCAGTCTTCATGTCTTTCACAAATGTAATGGCGAACGTTCCAATGCAACAATTGCGTTCGATCGTATAGTGGTTATAGTAGTACAGTTATAGAAATAGGTCTCGCTTCTCTTGCATTATTTGAATTATTCTGTCGGTAATTTTAAGGAATAGCTCACCCAAAAATAAAAATGAGGTAAAAACAAAAAAAAGGTATTCGCTCTCAGGCCAACAAAGATGTAGGAGGAGTTTGTTTCTTCGTCAGATTTGGAGAAATTTATCGTTATATGTCACCAATGGGTCCTCTGCAGTGAATGCAGCTGATAAAACAGTAATCCATCAATTAATGCTTTGTAAAAGCGTAAAGTTGCATGTTTGCAAAAAAACAAATCCATTAAGTCATTTTAACTTTAGGCCAAAATAGTCTATAATCCATAACAACATATTTATTTAGAAGGTTTTTTTCTTGCAAACTGAATTTTGATCGGTGCATATTTGTCTCCTGATGTCGATGTGGCTACTTTTGTAACTGGAAAAAGCAATTACGGACTCGAATTTTAGCTTGAAGCTATATATTTATATAGACGGTTTCATTCAAGTTACCTGACCCTACGTTAACTTCCGGTTAGTGCCGCCGGCTACAGACGCAGCTAATGAGGAGTAACAAAATCGGTGCTTATTTTGCTGTGGGATGTGTTTGAGATACACTTATCTATTTGTGGCGACCTGCCACGATATATCAAAACTGACCAATTTTTCAAAAGGCTTCTTGTATAAACATGAGCGCGTATAAAAATCAATGGGTGTTTTTAATATCACTGTATTCCTGAAGGAACACTGTCTTTAGAAAATGATATTTTGTGTAAGCTCAGAGCTGCTTTGTCTACAGCCGAGGGGAACATCTATTTCTCGTGTTTAAAGCACGACGAGAACGAAGCAGCTTTCTTAATAAATCCGTATTAAACATATTTCGCTCGTAATCCAAAAATTAATCTACTCTAGGAGGACTTAGCTGTTGTTATCGAGTTGACCAGAAGTTAAGCATGCACACTGAGTGATGTTTGTTTATACTGTAGAAAACATCTACATAAAATAACATCATTCATCAGTTCGTTACAAACGTATAATTTTCACGGTCTTGAAGTCGTTACTCATTCTGACGGCACCTATTCACTGGAGAGGAAGTCAAACAACGCTACATTTCTCCAAATCTGATGAAGAAACAAACATCTTGAATAGTTGTTTTGCTTTAAAAATCACACTACTTTTTTTTCTTCCAAAAGTAGAAGTTTAGTACAAATGGTTCAGTATTATTATTAAATCCATAATAATCACGACCGCATTTAGCTTTGAAAACATCCTAAATGTAATTTAGTTCGTTAGAAGGTTAACCATGTCATTTAATTCCAAAAAAACACCGTTTAGAATTAAAATCATATCAGATTTTGTACTATACACTTATCTTTGTTAAGAGGACGCCTCTTTGGGTACAAGTAAACAGGAACTGTATGCAATTAACTGACCATGATTTATTTTCTAAGGTAACACCTGAGATTATAACAGAAATGTGTTGTGGCTTCATTTTTTCTCTTCTCTGCACTGCTCTCTTTTGACCTAGCAGACCGTATTCTACCTTGCTAAATACATTGTGAATACTTTAAAGTTATTTTGTCTTAACTTTACCTAAAAAAAAAAAGAAACAAAGAAAAAGACGGTACGCTTAAATAAAAAGAAGACAGTTAAAATGAATAGACTTAACGGTGAGATCAACGGATCGATGTATCTGGACAATCACATTAAAAGTGCAGTCACGTGTAATGTTCTGAGTCATTAGTCACTGAAATCTTAAACATACTTCTGCTCTGGGATTCAAGTAAAATGACACTTGATTTTAGTCCGAGGTCAAGTTATTCTTACAAGACGGGGATGTGGTTTCTGGTACTGTACGAGCAGTGAAGTGCCTTCATCAGAAGGTACAGAGGTGATGCATTACTGAGATCCTCGCTCAAGCTTCTTTTTAACGAACCTACAACTATTTAGCTAGCTGATCAGATCATTAACCATTAGACTACCATCACCCTGTTGGCGATGCATGTTAATAATTCAGGTTCTTCGTTATTTTTAAAAATGAGGACCCGATTAAATCTAAACGGACTGGTCCTTTCCGCTATCAAACTACCTCTTGCTTTTAATGCTCTTTTTTACATTTTATTAAACTAATACGTTTTTAGACGAAGCAGCTTCCACCATTTTCACATCCTTACGTTGTTCATGGCTTCATGGCATCGATTTGTACAACAAGCATGAAATGTGTGAATGCATGTCCGTATGCGATGACAAACACGCATCCACACGAACACACAGGCAAACACGCTATTTTCTAGTTCTATGCAACCTCATGTCTTCCTCTGACCGTCATGGGCGTTCTGTTCTACCTCTACAGGTCTTTTTTGCTTTTCTTCGAGTGGTTCTGCTCAGTTTTGGACGGGTCTGGTTTCTCCGGGGACAACAGCTCCAGAAGATCCTCCATAGCCTTCTTGATATCAGCTCCAAACTTGTGAGAATCCTGCCATTTAGAAAGAGCATGAGAAACAAATGGGCATACTTCTCCTAAAACACTGACAAAATGTAATGCTGTCCTAAGACTGGGTGAGGTATTTGGGGACATCTGTAACCAAACAGCCTCGGGTAGCACAAAAAAAAAAAAAAAAATACTATGGAAGCCAGTGGCTACAAGCAATTCTTTGGTTACCAACATCCTCCATTAAAAAATTAAACAGAAAAACAAGGGTGAGCAAATGAAAATTTGTCATAACAGAATAACACTTGTCCTAAACAGTGTAATTTTAGTATTATTTTTATCCTATTATAGTTTTTATTAACATTTTGGAGCATTTTCTTCCATTTATATTTTTAGCTTTTAACATTATTATAATATTAATTCTAATATATATATATATATATATATATATATATATATATATATATATATATATATATATATATATATATATATATATATAATATAATATAATATAATATATATATATATATATATATTTTTTTTTTTTTTTTTTTTATATCAGGTTTAATATTTAGTAAATTTGTTATATATCAGTTACCTGCCAAGGAAATAGCTCTTGTTGTAATTTAAGCTTAAGTTTAAAGTTCATTATGTAGCATTTATATATATATTTTTTCCAATTAAATAAAGTTTAGTTTGTGCTTATCCTAACTAGCTTAACAAAAAGCCATTTTATAAATTAGTTTGTCAGTCTCAATTTTTTAATTCCATATGGTTTCAGAAAAATGGTAATGAAAAAAGCGCATGCTAGTGTACTAACGGTCTGAGGACAAGAGTGTTTGCAGGAAATGTGCAGGTTGATCATGTTTTCTCCGATGATGATATAAGACACGCCATAACCATCATCTGCAACCTGTCGAGAGCACACAAATGAAAATAAATTAAATGTGCGCACACACACAAAAAAATGAAAATAATTTTATGCATTTGCATGAATATTTCTGACCGGGCCGAATCCTCCACCACAGGTGGTGTACTCCGGGTGGTTAACGAAATCAAACAGCTCCACCTGCTGAAGAGGAGTCTGACTGGTGGACAGACGCCACGTTTCTGAGAGCACCTAAAGGAAACGCGTACCTTTTTATTGTACAAGTATAAATGATTATTGCATAAATATTTTAAGTATTATTTCAGTAACAAGAACTAATTGCTTTGGTCAAGAGAACTGCCACGAATGCATTGAATGCAAATTGAATGAGAACGTTTTCTTTTATGCAACAGTTTCTTATTACAAAGGGCATTTGCAAGGAAGCAAAAAATATATAGTAACTGCGTGGCCCTTCCCAGAGTTCCACACCTCTTTAAGGAACGGTGACTCCTCTCCCAGGTATTTGGACACGATGTAGAGGCAGAACAGGTGTCTGTCTATTCCTCCTCCCGTCATCGCCATCCTGTACAGATTCTGGTGTTTCTCAGATGCCGTGCGGAAGAGACGCCGACACACTTCCTTACTCTACAGTCGCACAGAGAGTGAGAGAGAGCGTTAAATAAGCACGTGTTTGAATGCGTGCTGAAGTGTGCTTCGTCGGTATAATAGTGGATCGGTCACCTCTCCGCCCTCCAGGGCTCTGACAAAGGCACAGCTCTCGCTGGTGCAGGAGCGCACCGTCTCAGTCCGGCCCTCGCGGAATAAACGAGTCATAGACGCTTCGTAAGTCAGAGAGAACGTGCCTCGATTCTGGAGAAGGAACAAAATGAAACATTTTTACTGTACTAACAATTCTTCAGCCAAACTTATATTTGAATACAATATAACTAGATAAAAAAGGGCCTTTTGTGTGGCTACAAGGTCATTGCTACGGTGGGGTTGGATAGTTGTTAAGAGTGTTGCTAAGCAATTGCTAGCATATTTTTGGTTGATAACCTGTCTTAACAAACTGGTAACATGTTTAGCATGCTTCTAACACGATTAGCATGTTTCTAGCAATTTTTTTTCTTTTTTTTAGGGCAAGTTTGATAAGCTTCTAACTCGGGATGCACCGAACAACTGAAATATACAGAATGACCAAATAAATTGTACCGAACAACGACTTAATGCGATTAAATAGCAACCCGGGTAAAGTGAGAGGAGCACAGCAAACATGCAGACAGCGTGCAAACATATAAAACTGTCAACAAGATTTATTACAAGCACCGACGTGAAATGACCTTTAACCAGCGTTCAAAAACCAAAGTGCGAGGGAAATTTTGTGCTGAAACAGCATTACTTGACAGTCGCTCAGTAACATTTTTATGATTTTTATAAAGGCATGTGCCAATGCAACATGCGTGACAAATATCTTCCCAATTTTGTAATGAAAATCATTTATAAATCTGTAACTGTCAACAAAAAGAAGCACTGAGGTCTTCCTGCAGGTTTCCAGCAAAATAAAAGCTGAGAAACCCCCAAAACTCCACCATTATTCTAAATGTTAGTGTGATTATTTTTTACTGTTGTTCGGTAAAATAAACTAAAAGACTATACATTTATGACATTCACACATTAAAATTGATTATATAAAAAAATTGGGATCTGTAATATTTTCTAACGTTTTAAACGTCTTTTTAATGCAAGGCTGCATTTATTTGTACAGTAAAAATACACGCCTGATCCAATAAGGGGTCTCAAATGGGCAAAAAATATATAATTTGACTAACTTTTAAATTGTGTTTGTTTGTACAACGTATGCTGGAATGTCTAAAAAAAATAAAAAGTCAGACAAAACAGTAAAACGCACATTTTGGCTATTTAATTTATGAAAATGGTGAACAAAAATAAAGAAACAGGGAAAACACTGTTCGGTATTCTGCATAATTTTTAATTTTGATTGATTTTTGTTTATTTCTATGTATTCCTACTTCTAAGCTTGCCAGTACCTTTCTAACTTTTTCTAACTTTCTAAGTTTAGTAAGCTTCCAACATGTTTTAACACATTGTTGCTATAATTTTTAACATGCTTCTAACACATTAAATTTGTATGTTTTTTATAAATTATATACATACAATTTTAATAATAAATGATGTATGCGTAAGTAAGTGTCAAGACCACTACCTTTTAAAAAAATTGAAAAACAGAACATATTTTTGAAGCATTAGTGGAAGATATTCATATTAATGTTCTATTAGTGTGAAGTTAAGGAGAACTGACTTCAGTTCACTACAAGTGGTTTTGTGTGTTAAGTTTATTCAATCTTACCCTAAAATAGGCCAACTGTAGCGCGATCTGAATGAAGGCATCCGGGCTGATTTTACACTTTTTGATGGCACCTTTTCCAAACTCTTGTATCGGCAGCACATGGAAGTCAACGTCATCGGCTATAGCCTGAGCTACGGCGAGAGAGCGCTCGATACGCTCCTGACACTAAATACACACAGAGGAAGATGAATTATTCAGCGTGTCCGTTAGAGGTCACTGTATATAGGTTGTCTGTAAACATGAGAAGGCGTGACGGCGTGTTTGTACCTCGGCAGGTATGTCCCAGGTTAGTCTAGTAGGTGGAGGCAGGGAGGAGGCCACGTCTCCTTTACAGTGACCTTCTTCATTATAACCCAACTGGAAACTATCGGTTGTCATCACATACTGAGAGAGGAAGAGAGAACGTATCACACCGACAACGAGATTTAATAACAATGCAAGTCAGCAAAAGACTAATGAAACCTCGGCAACACTTTATTTTTATGATTGCAGTAATTAGTTGCTTATTAGCATGCATATTACTAGAATATTAGCCATTTACGAGTGCTAATTAAGCCCATGTTAAGGTCTTATTCTACATCCCTAATCCTAAGCAATACCTAAACTTGACGACTTACAATTAATAAGCAGCAAATTAAGAATTTATTGAGGGAAAGGTCTTGGTTAATAGTTAACAAGTGTTACCTATTCTAAAGCGTTACCGGAAAACAAAGGGTTAATCTAACCAAACAGATTGTAGTGGTAATATTATTAACTAAAGCTATTAAAATATTTAATGCAACTTTAACACCTTAAAAATGAAAACAAATGAAATAAAAGAAAAACTAAAGAGAATGACAAAAAAAGAAAAAAAAAAAAAGGAAAAGATAAAAGCACATAATATTATTTAAACTAAGATGAAAGAAATGAAAAAATATTCAAACTACAATATTTCATATTATAGTTTTTTTTTTATTTTTACTTTAAGATTACTGTCCCCCGAAACTCAAGTAAAATGTTTAAAATCATGAACACGTCTATGATGTGGTTAAATGTAATCTTTAACAAAATTTAGTTTGTAAAGCGATAAATGTATTGTATTTTTTTGCTGTTTTATTTTAGCCCACATAGAACAGAATTTTAATCAGCCATAACATTAACAAAATATCTATCTGATTAATGTTGTCACTGTATCTCTGTTATGTACAAAACTAAATATTTCAAACTAGATTACGATGTCTTATGCTTAAGACAAGAAAAAGTCCTTTAAGCGACGTGCATCATTATTCATCATATCTAATATTATACTTATTCATTTCTTTTTCTCCGATTCTGTCTCTCACCTCCCACACGTGAGCCATTATAGGAGCGTCTGCCCAGGAGTGTTCAGCGTTGAGGCCGTTCTTGCCATTCTTATACACCACCACAGTGAACGACTTATCAAACCACCTGAAACACAAACACTTTGCAAATCACCGGCCAGAGCAAAAACAGAGACTATCACGACTGACTATTGATTCCATTTACAATTAAGTAACGATATTTGAAACATAACCGAAGGATGAATTTGGTTGGACAAACGTCTCACCTGTCGTAGCATTTGCCATGCAGGAGGGACTTGGCATAGCGATCTAAATTGCCGGCAGGATCATCTCCCCTCATGCCTTGCTCGTCGTCGTCCAGGGCAACGAAGAACGCCGCCTTTTCAATGCAGTCCAGAGACCTCTTATTCAGTCCTGAGCTGAAGAACTCTTTCCTGGCCTGAGCCCAAGGAATTCTGGGAAATGAAGTTCAAAACATCTGAGCATTCGTGCTAAAAATAAAAAAATATATAAATAATAATAATAAATAAATAAATAAATAAATAAATATATATATATATATATATATATATATATATATATATATATATATATATATATATATAATTTATATATATATAAATAAATAAAAATTATCTAGGGAAGGTTTAAATTTAGATTCATAATATACAGATTTTGGATTTATTATGTAGGATTCTTAATATAAATGTATGTAAAATACAAAAACTTACAGTTTAAATTGATGTACTAAAATAGCATAAAATAAATGAATAAACTAGATAACTAAACTAGAGAATAGTCTCTTAATATACATGCACAAACTATAATCATAACCTGTGAATATTAATACTAGGGTTAAAGGTTTGTTTAAATTAGTAACAACAAATATGATCAATAACAACAGAGATGCTGCTTAGCTGATAAATAAACCGAATGTAAATGTAAAATTAAAATTCAAACTTGATTTCTTCACATACAGAATACATGCATGTTGGTTTTGTCTCAAATGAACAGGGAGTACCTGTCTCCCGCCGTCAGGGCCCCGAGTTTGGCCTCTCCGGGGACAGGAGGAGACGGGTCGTCCAGGATACGCTGAATCTGGTGCTCGATCTCTCTGGGAGACAGCATGCGGCCGGCGTGGTACAGCCACAGGCGGAAATAACGGCCTCGGTGGAACACCGCCACATACTCGCTGTCCTGCCAGTGGATCAGGGAATCTGCATGCACACAGAAAACATGTAAATACACGCCAATTCTCACCGTTCACAAGTGATTCTCAGGGAGGAGGACACGTCTGGGTGGGTTGGTGTATCTGGGTCAGTTTATGTGTACTGTATAAACCAGGCCGGTTCAGGGTGTGTGTGTGTGTGTGTGTGTGTTTGTCTGTGTAAGTTTATACAGTAAGACGTGTTTGTACTTGTGACCCTTCTAGAAAACAGACTAAGGTCAACTATCCTTGTATCCTAGAAGATATGAGGAAATGTGCTGGAGGAAAGACTTATTAGATTATTAAAGAGAAGAAAAAAAACTAAACTGTAAATTTTATATATATATATATATATATATATATTATTTTTTTTATTATTTTTTTAATTAATTAATTAATTTATTTATTTATCTCTCACACACACACAGTGTATTCATTACATGTTTCAGTGACGAAAAAATATATTTTTTTACATTTTCTATTAATCAATGAATTCATAAAAAATATGTATCATTGTTTAGACAAATATACATTATATATTAACATATTTATATAGAACATATTCAAGTATTCAGGTAACTTTTTTTTTAAACAATTTAACATTCAAATATTTAAAACTGTAATAAAATTTCTAAATACTACCATTTTACTGTAATTTTCTAAAACAAGCAAATGCAGTCTGGGGGTATATAAAAGAATTCTTTTAAAACCATAAATAAAAAAGTAGCCATACCAGTCTCTTCTCCTGGAATGCGTGTGGTGTTGAAGATCCTCTCACACTGAGCGGCACACAAAGGAACATTTAATACTGGCACACGACTCTAAAGAGACAGAGATGTCACCGTTAGTTAAGGTAGCCTAAATCAAAATGTAGCTGTCATAACTATTTACCACCTTCCTTCACCCACAATTAAAAGGTACAGTACACCCAAAAATATGATAGAAAAAAAGTTTGGACTACTTCTTTAAGAATGCCGTTATTGCTACTGTAACTTTGTAAATGACCTGTTATGAATATCTAAACTGCACGACAGTTTAAAAGCAAAATCATCAAATTGCTGATATAATGATATATAAATATACATAAATATGCAATTCTGCCTAATATGTAAACTGGACTCGAATTTAGTTGGCTTGAAGAATCAAACTCAACTCATATATAAATAGATTTTTTTTTTCTCCTTATGTTCTATTTAACGCAAGCATGCAAACAGTCCTGTGGGTCTTCTCTATTCACACAATCTGCATCAACCATCCATAACTTAAAGTTCAATGCACAGCTAAAAACAGCCCTGTGATCAATCTCTGCCGTGTCTCGGGGCGATGAGAGTTCCACCCCTCGCCCAATAGCATCTGTCAGCTCTGTAATGCGGACTCACAGGTTTGATTTCCTCTCTGTTGAGTTTCCTGCGGTACAAGAGGCAGGCATGCAGCGTGTTTCCTGCTCTGGCGGCTTGAATCGGGGTAGGAGTCACGTAGAGGAAGTCCTGAAGATGAAAGAGAAAGACTAAAGAGGCCGAATGTAAAAATCGCACTTTAGAACTTCCTGCTCGTTTCTGCGAGCCGTACCATTCCATAATAGTTGCTATTGACCATGATTGGGCCACGCCCCCTCAGGTAGACATACTCCTCCCACCAATCGCTGACCTTAAAGATGCAGACAAAAAAAGAAAGTTAGGAAATCTTTGTACAATCCTACAATTCAATCCCACTTGCAAATTATGATCAAAATTAAATTTAAAATCACCCTATTTGCCATCTTATTAAATTGATAGTAAATGTAATATTCATTTTAATATTAAATTAAAATTACTATTCAATCATAATGTTGAATCCGTATTAAATGAAGTGTTAAATTCATCGACTTATTAGCACACTATAATTTTCATTTTATTAACTTAATATTCAATAAATATTTTATTTAGAACACTATTTAATCTGAATATGATGTAAATGTAATCCATCTTCTCCTCACATCACATTTAATTTGGCATGTGACACCACATTAAAACCTAATATTTAAAGATTAAATGTCTTGTTTCTGCTAATTAACATCATTTTTTCTAGATTAAATATAAATGTTTTTTGTAATTAATTGTAATTAAAATAATTTTTCGACTGACGTCACAATTCTTATATATATATATATATATATATATATATATATATATATATATATATATATATATATATATATATATATATATATATATATATTAAATCTTTAATTCTTTATACTTGTAACCTCTCTCCTCAAATTACCTTCATTTTAGTAGCGATGTTCACTTTTGTTACAAATCAGTCAATGTTGGATAAAATCAAATTCCTTCTTTAATTTCATGTTAAAATAAACAAATAAACAATGCTTATGCTTACACTGAGCACCTTTTTGCACTTTATAAGAATAAAGAAGCTTGCTAGAATCTCAGCATGTATTCCTCTTATTTGGATACATGCATTTTTTGTGGAATGTATTATCGACTTGAAATCATTCAACGTGATTCAACGTCAGATTAACGCAGCATTTTTCATCTTGCATGAGACGACTGACAGGTGCTGCGTGTTCGGTTTGCTGGTTGCTCTCACATAGTTGGACGCCCACATGGCTTTCAGTTTGAGGTACCACTGCAGACGGTTTCCCAGACTGCTCTCAAACTCCTTGGCCAGAGTCGTCATCCTCTCGTATTCAGAATCGCTCATCAACGGACGCGCAGACTCCAAGTACTGCAAGTATGAGAGAATATCAATAAATGAGGTTTTCCCCCATATAAAGTGGTTTAGTGATGTATTTTGGTGATGATGCACTCACCCTCTTAACCGTGTCCTTCACTGCTGGAACGGGCAGGTTGGGCAGAGATCCTTGGTAACTGTACAATAGAGGCTGTCTGCCTGAGAAGATCCGGACCATGGCCTGAAAACAAGCACAATCGATGTTAATCTATCCAGTTTAATATCCACTGACAATTATGCACAAGTAAATTATTTGTAGGCTGGTTCCAAGCACAACAACGACGACTCCACCAAAAGTACAGACTTCACCTTCCTTTACCGTTACAGGTAGGGTGGCTGTAGGCTAGGTGTGTCTGCAAGTATAACTGTACTAACCGCCCAGATTTTGGTGGTGTTGGACACTTTCCCGTGCTGTTCAAACATCCAGCCGTGATACGACAGTAGCTGCTTCAGACAAAGCCTCATGGTGAAGATCAGCGAAAACCAGAGCAGAGTGCTGAACAAGACGGCAGAAACCACCGTCCGACACTGAATGCTCAGAGAGTCACTACACACAGAGAGACACAATATTACTCTAATTAATGTTTTAGTAGTTGGAAACCTATCAGACCAGACAAATAATGTATTTAAGTGCTGCATAATCACTTTTAGATTATTCCATTTGTTTATTATGTAAAAATCAGATGAGTTTTTTTTTTTAAAGATCATCCTCTAATGACAAAAAAGTGTCCTGTTGTCTTCTTGAAAAGTATGATATTATGTTTTTTTTTTATTATTTTAAAGGAGTAAATAATTTTAAATAGGGGGGAAAATTACAGCTTTGGTGCACAGACTGGAGATACAACTAAAATAAATTTTAATAACCTAATATTTATAAAACAAAAATAAAAAAAAATCTCAAACATGTACATTGCTATTCAAAAGTCTGGGACATTTTTAAAAGAAGGATCTTATGTTCACCAAGGCTGCATTTATTTCACACAAAAAAAAATACGGTAAATGCATTAATATTTTCAAAATATTATTAATATTTAAACTAACAGTTTTTTTATTGTAATACATTCTAAAACGTAATTTATTCCTGTGATCAAAGCTGAATTTTCAGCACCAGATTATCAATGCTGAAAACATTTGCTTTTTGGGAAGTAGAAAGGTTTTTATGTGAAACAGAAATCTTTATAAACGGTCACTTTTCAACAATTGAATGCATCCTTCCTAAATGAAAGTATTTTCAACAAAACATCGCTTCGCTCCAAACTTTTTGAAAGGATCAAAGACTAACTTCCAATTAAAACGAATGGATTACTGTTAATATATTTTACACTTTTAGAAGTTAGAATCACCAATTTATTATTGAAGTCATTGTTAAACACAAAATAGCATTCGTTTTGTAAAATAACTCTTCTGCTTTGGTCTGGAAGCAACTGAATGAAGGTGTGTGAAGGTACGCACCCTTTTTGGGCATGTTCATGAGCTGATGGGTGTGAACGCCATACTTTTACATAAGTTACATAAGACGATAAAAGACAAACGGTTCAATGCATCTTTGAGCCGCTGAAGCGGTTCACACTGCAGTTCATTTGTTTTGCCAGTTTTGTCTTTTAAAGAGAAAGGAATCACATTTCCATGTGGTAACGTGACCTCTATTACCTGACCGGCAGATGTTCCTGGATTTTAGCGATGAGGCCCATGGAAGGGTCAGAGCGAGTGTACATGGTGGCCAAGATCGCGATGACGACAAACAGCCATGAGGACGGGCTGGCGGGATACACACCAGTGATCACGTTGTTCTGCACAAGAGAGAGAATAAATAAACAAGATTTTTAAAAAAATGAGGCAAGACTGCCAGAATAAACAAAACACACACACACTGCAAAATCCACCTGGGGTACAAGTGACAACAAACAATACAAAATCTAAGTGAGCCATTGTGCTTTGGTAATAGACTATATTTCACATTTTAGCATTCAATCGTGTATTTTATTCTAAAACAGATACGTTTTATCTTCTATTAGAAAATGCATAATCGAACATTAAACACTACTGCATGCACAAAAATAAAGATAAAATGGACAGATTTAGTAGGAGACTAAATAAAATCGAAATTAGCGTATTGCTTAAGTAATAAACATTTAACTGCGCATTTTATTGTAAAATAAATATGCTTTTGAAAGCCAAAACAAATTATTGACACGTCTACATAAAACTAAATGGGCAGATTTAGTAGTCAACAAATTATCAAAATGATCTATTTGCTTTTGTAATAAAAGTTTTATTATGCATTTTATTGTTCGTTTGAACAAACGTTTGCTTTCATAATCAAATATAAAAATGCATTATCAAAGTTAAATACACTAATACCAAATGTAATGTAATCTGTAATAAAGATTGTACTTTAATATAAATAAATGCTTGTTTTCATAATCAAGAATAAAAAAAGTAATACACACTATTACATAAACAAAAATATAAAAAATAAACATAAGAGGCAAATTTAGAGGATGACAAAATAAAATAAAAATGATTTTTTTTACTGTTCATTTGTTCATTTCATCCTAAACTAAATAAATGTATATTTTATAATACGGTATACAAATGCGTTGTCAACATTAAATGCATTATTACATAAACATAAATATAAATTTATATTAAAATATTTGAAGAAATAAAAATTATGACATTTGCTTTTGCAATAAAAATTTTATTGCTTGTGCGTTTTATCTAAATGCGCTTTTATAATGAATCAGACGCATCATCAACCTTATATGCACCATTTAATAAAAGTATGAAATTGACTTGTAATAAAGATTTCATTGTGCATTTTATTGTTTATTTGTGCATTTTATTTTAAAAAAAAATGTTTTGTTTATCTAATCGAATGAATTAGATAATTTTAAGAATTTAAGAACTTTAAGAATTAAAATTTAAATAAATTCAAAATGACTAAATATAGTTACGCATCATCATAGTGTAGATATTTTAAACCGAATTCTAGATTTCATCACATAAAAAAGTTAAATGCATTGCAAGTAGCACGTTCCCTTTAAAGCGGTTAAGTTTAGTTTACCTTGAGCCGTGTGACGCGTTTCTTCCAGGAGCGAAGGCCTGACAGATAGACCTGTCTCAGGGCCTGATGGGACAGCTGCAGGTCGATCCCTTCTGGTGTGATAGTGAACTGAAACGCCACGGCCTGATGGGCTTCTGCCATTTCTAAAGAGAGCGCGAGACAAAGACAGAGGCTCATATTTCACTGCAGCAACGGTACAGTACTTTGTGCAGGATGGCAGCCCTCCGACGTCCATCGCTTTATCTCACTTACACTTAGCTGAACGCCATCCAGCATCCGTTATGAATCAACAAGTTGAGTTATGATCCATTAAGGCAAGAGTGCTGATGCAGACAGTTCGGTTAAGGGCTATTTTATAAAAACCGATCAACAGATATGAGAGTCGTTCTCCAGCTTGTGTAAATGAAGGGAAACTTCCTCCAAAACTCTGATTGCGTCTGTCTTTAAACAGCCTCGTCATGCTTGCATTGCTCATTCAAACAGACTAGACACTTAAGACTTAAATAAAATATATAAATAAATTAAATAACTCCCACATCTACATCCAGACGAGTTGTATCTATGGCAACAGTGTTGTTATGGCAACCAGGAGCAAAGGGTTCCCTCATGACTAGCAGTCTGCTCAGCCAAAACACACTTACAGTATTCATCAAGATTCATATAAGATTCATCAAGTATATACACGCACGTGCAGTGATGCACAGGGGTTTGTACAAGAAGCTTTAGATTGTTAAAGAATTATTAAAATAAATTACATACCTATGTATTTGCTCATGCATATGAACAATTGAGATAAGTTAAAGACAAATAGCATTGATGTTGTTAAACCAAACTAAAATAAACTACATAAACATTAAAAAACACAAAAAACTAATCAAAATAAAACAATAAAACATTACACACACACATATATATATATATGTGTGTCTGTGTGTGTGTGTGTGTGTGTGTGTATAAACACGAAACATACAAATGTTGGGATAAAACAACAAGTCATATTTTACAATATTTGGATTTAATAAAAAACATTTTTTTTAATATCATACATTTAATCTCCATACATTGGAGTCATTAACACCAAAACATGGTTTTAGAGTTATATCGTAAGTGACATGCTTTTTCATTAAAGGTTTTTTTTTTTTTTTTTAAATCAGATATTATTTTATAAATATATATTGCAATAAATATAAATTATATATTTTTATTGACAACTGACTCTTAAATCACTATACATTTTACACTTTAGAAAAAAAAAACATTTATGATTATTTATTTATTATTTATGATTATTTAATTTTTTTTTTTTTAAGTTAAGGTATGCAAATACACAATCCCACGTCATCCCGTGGGACCCCGCTTTCTGGCACTAAATTTCACTGCAGGAAACATGCAAATGAGGCACTTCCGCAAACGACCGGAAGGGGGCGCCGCGCAGAGATGAATTGAATGAACTTTAACCTAATTAAAAAAACGACTTAATTTAATTCACATAGGTGGCATTAAATCGACGGAATATGGTCATTTGCGATAACAAAGCCAAGTGATTCTCAAACCATTAAAAAATAAACGAGTAACAGCACGTTAAAATGAAACGAACAGGTGCTAGACTTTAGCCAGGGATTTATCGATTAAACGACAATTTCATCCAATATCATTTCATCCAAAGGCACCGACCTTTTTTTATAAAACGGTGTATTGCATAACAAATGAGTTAATCATTAATCAGCCATATTGATCTAAAAGAAAATACCGGAGGGCGTTACACACACACACAGCTCCAGAAAACACAACACGGTGCCAATATAACGGCAGTTAGGCGCTTGATCGGCGCGCGAGGAGCTTTATAAGATGATAATGACAGCACGCAGTTAACTGGGAGTCCGGGGTCATTAAATAGAGATGGAAACGTAGTTTAAGGATGATCAAGGCCAACGGCGGATGATGCAGATGTATATAAAAAAGCGTAATCGTAATAAACACCCCACACATCTCCATCATCCATCGTCTCCAGGACACTACAGATCATCACGCCTCAGATTAGCATTACAGTGTCAAAGCATCATCCCTACCTGCTGTTTACTGATGTTACTGGTGACGGGAACAAAGTGACGGGCTCCTCTCCTCCCTTTTGCTTTTGAGGAACATAAACATAAAAAAAAAAACACTAGTGAACGCGAAATAACTCCGATGTGGATGCTGAGGGCTCGCCGGATTGGAGCGTAGCTGGAAGCACCTTTGATAGAAACTGCGAAAGAATGTAACAGATACAGCGAAGAGGGCGGGAAACAAGCGGCTCGGAAGTGGGCCGCGATTGGCCAGGGGCTGCTGACGTTCGCGCGGAACGGCTCGACGAGCGAACCGGCCAATGAGCGGATGGGACGCCGCGCAGAGCGTTGGTAGCTTCGCTGCGATTGGACGCCACGGCTGTCAATCAAGGATCACGGCCGAGAGGCGGTTTGGGTGTGGGAAATAAAACGCAAATATTTTGGTGTTACTGTCGAGCGGACGTAAATATTCGCGTGAAACCATTCCTCTACTTCACGTATAACCTCTACTTTCATTATGTGGTCAATTTTGATCACGTGCTACCTTTTTAGCATTCATTTGTATGCTTATTTTAAAAAATACATGTATTTATTTGCTTATTTGGTATTTCTGAAATTCTTTGCATGTTAGTATTTACTACTACTTTATCTACATACATTAAATAAGGATGTCTGAGATGATAAAAAAATAAAAATTTAGTGTAATTAACTGCGCCATGGAAAGTTTGTTTATTTGGAAAATGTGCATGGAAAATAATGTTTCCTGCAATTTTGTAAAGCACTTGTAACATTTTAGAAAACTATTTTGAATTAATAACACCAGAATATGTATAGTGAACTAAACGTCTAAGAAAAAGGTAAAAAACAATACTTGCATCTTAAATTCATGTTTTAGGTCAAGGTCAATGTCAAAGTTGTAGATAAAAATGTAAATGAACAACCTAACCCATAAAACCGAAAAAATCTCGAAATAATAAGATCAATCTTACTAAGATCAACATAACCAATGAAAAAGATATGTTTTCAAATTATAATTGAAATCCAGATAAAGAAGATGATAGCCAAAGAGTTAAAAAAATATTTTAATGTTTTTAAAGTAAACAAAATAATACAGATTGCACACGTAAACTGTAATAAATAGCAAATACATATTTTAATTAAGTAATTTAAAGTGATTAAAATGAATGTGTTTCTGAATAACAGTTCTGGACAAAAGTAAATGAGTCACATTATCAGCTTCTCTTATTATGCGTTCTCTTTTTTATAACATGTTATACAAGTAAAGTAACTACCACTCCATACATGAGCACATATTAGTTGTGTTACGCTTAATCCTCCTTAAGGATTTTTCCGGATTCATTTCCTTGCATAGGAGCGTGGAAAGCCCACCCAGCCCCTCGACCCCCACTCTGGTCTTACATGAGCTGTTCATCTGACCTATTTCACAGCAGGATGTACCTGCGGGACTGCATGGAACAGGTCCTGCCCCGCTGTTCAGTTACAGTCTGCCACCTTTCCCACAATTACCGAAGTCAAGATGTTCGTAATGTGGACTGTTGTATGAACCTGCACTACTTAGTGTTCTTTTAATCTGATCGAATCAGATCAGAAGAATCATTTAAACAGCGCCCTCTAGAAGTTTTCAAATTGTTTGCTGTCTTCCACAAAGAGCTTTATTAAAGCTTTTCCCTGCGGCTCAGTTTAAACAAGCACACTCTTCATCCGAAGAAGAGGTTCAGCATTGTTTTAGTTTGTTCTGATGAGCTGCGCTGAAGGTCTTTGTATCCGCTTTAAAAATAAGATGTTGGTTTCTTCATCCAAACAGATTTAGAGAAAGTCAGCACTGAAGAGGAGGCCGCTAAAAACAACGTTATTTGTGTATGTGGTGTGATTCCTTTTCGCTGAAGAAAGCAGCATTATGGGTGAAGAATAAACGTCAACGACGGATGTGTTTATTATAAAACTGACTTTTCACTTCACAGTTATTTGATTGAATGGAGCGGTGTGTATTACTGTGGTGTTTTTATCAGCTGCTTGGCTCTCATCCCGACGGCACCCATTCACTTCAGCGCATCCATTGGCGAGCAAGTGACGGAATGCTGAATTTCCGATGAAGAAGCAAACCCACCTACATCTCAAATGACCCCAGGGTCATTTTTAACAAATGCTAAATTTTTAAAATGACCTATTCCTTTAAGAAAGTTTTGCCGTTAAAACCAAATTATCCCTCCCTCGGAAAAGATGAATTGCTTCGTTGGATTTTGACTCAAACCCATATATTTACTGAGAGGTCCGACTCACCGCGGTCTTCTGCGTACATAACCAGAACAGATTCCCAAAAACAAACAGCAGACGCTGCAAAATGCAGGCTGCAGGTTTAAGAGAGCTCCACTAGGGGCCGCTGTTCCGCCTCTTCCTCTGACAATGAGAGGCGGCAGCAGCGCAGCATCCCGCATCACTCCGAAGGATGCTGGCCACCATGACTGAAAAAACACACACGCATCCACGTACGGCCGACGAGGTGGAAACAGCGATGTAGCTTTGAAGATGCCATCCTTTTTCGTCTCTCGTTTTCTCTTCTTTATATTTTTGGGCGCTTTTAAAGGGACGGCTGGCAAATCGATCCCCGAAAAGGAAGCTCTCGGTGAGTGGAGAATAAAGGGACGCGTAGCGGGTCTGGATGAGGGAGTGGTGGGTTATTTCGTGCCCTAAACATCGAGCGAACGAGACAAATGCGACCGCAAAAACGTGTTTTTTGGTACCCACCGGTCTGCGATTGCTTAATGCAAATTCCGCAACGCGGATTTAGACGCGTTTTACTTTGAATGCGTCGCGTGGCTTTATAGACAGCAAACAATCAGTGCATGTTACTGAACATCGGCCTTTGCGAATTCATTCCCAGTTTGGTATGCTCAAGCTATCCGGCTGCACGCAAGAGCAAAGATAGCCTCCTAAACAGCTATTTGTGTGTTTGTCAATTATGCAAATATGAGGCCCACAGACAACTCAATATGTGTGTGCTTTATTTATTACTTCAGCTGCCTGCTATATGATTGCATGCTATTGTTTCGGAGTGAGCGGTGAACGCTATATGAGAGCTACCTTTTTTACGAGAACCGTGCTGTTACGAATTCGGTCCCCCAGTTCATCATATTTTTGCAGTATAATTTTATGTTTGGCTTATTAATTATGAATGCAAATGAGAAGACGCATCTAGCCGTGCAAACTTGTTTTGTCCCCCTCAGAGGTGCAGGTGAGGGTCCAGGTGTTTGACAGCGGTGATCTTTCACCCCTGGCCAATGCTGCCATTGCCGTTCACGGTAACCAGACCCTGCTGGCACAAAGCAAAGCAGGCAGTGATGGCGTGCAGGTCGTCAGCTTCCTGTACCGCACGGGAACATGGGTAATCATTACAGCATCTCAGAGAGATTACCTCACCAGCTCAGTGCCATGGCACGCCAGCCGTTTACCCTGTGAGTAAACACTAACGTGAACTGAATTATAAGTGCGTGTTGAAAATCACAAAAAAATACAACATTAGCTCAGTTTTGGGGGGAATTTATCATAGACTGTGTGAGAAAGGCCAATATGAGGGTTAAAAGATGTAGTCTCAGATTTTTTTGTACCACATTGTCACTAGCGCAACTAACTTTTCATGATGTTTATAATAACATACATTAACATGCTGTTGGCATAACTGTCTATGCCTGTTTTAATTCAGTCCCTTTTTAACACATGCCTGTTTCTCTCTGTTAGTATATGCTTCTGTCAGTCTTTACCTGATGGCCCAGAAGCCCGGCACACTGATCCTCTACGATGATGTCATCCAGGTGTTTCATGGCTCCCCAAGTAAGATGACCTTTAAAACAACTTTATACGCACACACACAAGAACAAACACGATTATCACACCGTTCCTATCAGAAACTACAAGACTATTGCTGTTTATTGTGGCTTTACAAAAAAAGTGACAAAAGTTTGTAAATGCATGCCCATAGCAAAATATGTTTTCCTTCTCACCCATTGAAGCTTAAAGCTTATGTCATCCTGACACTTTTTTTTTGCAGCTGTCACCATAGCAACAGCAGAAATATTCTATTTCCATTACAGAATCCTTTGGCACCTGAATCTGCTATCTAATTGCTCTAATTCCACTGTAATGATAGGGCGTTTATTGCGGCGTAAAGGCATCTATTGTAGGGTTATCGGTGACGCGCCTGGAGAGGCTTGCATTTCGGCAAATAATAGAACAAAAGAAGTGAATTGCCTAAGTGGCAAACCAACTGTATAGCGCAATCATTACATTGCATTTAGTCATTTTGCAAACACTTTTATTCAAAGCAAAAGATGTCCTACACAAACACACATTGGAAGCTGGCATATTCAAGATTTCTATTGAAAAATACACTACTTAATTTCCCAGGCTTAACGATTCAGTCTATTAAGCGAACAGAATGATGTTGGTTTCCATAATATGCACAATTCTGTGTGTCTTCCAAGGGTCCAAATATGAAATGCATTAATAAAAAATCCACAAATACCTTCATTCTATTGTATTGTATTGTATTTTATGTAGCATATAAGTTAACTCTTCTCTCTCTATTTATGCTTCTTGCCAGTCATTACACTTAATTTCCTTTACTGTTTTAACCTTCAGGTGGGCGGAGCCAGCCATGGCTGCAGGTTCCAAGGCGGAGCCTACAGTTTAACTCCTCTTACACGGAACTGACCGCAGTTTTAACAACAGCCAGGGAGCAGAATGAAATTAACTCATTCCCTTACCCACTCGCTCTGGAACCGAACAACACAGGTACGAAAAATAGTCTTTCTGTTTAAAGATATCTAAATATTTGAAACATAATGAATGAATAAAACATATATAAGAGAGACTTGCTATATGAAATATAGTTATAGATAATACAGTGTATTTATAACGATGTAAGGAGGAGAGAATGGCTGGACAGACCTAACAACAATAGCAGCGGTCAGTGCACAACTTTTTGACCGAGAGGGTCGAGCGGTTGAGGTCAGCGAGCCGGTTCACATCTCTGTGCCACTGCCTTCTGATACCCACATACGATCTGCCACCAGCATACCTGTATGGATGTATGACACCAAGACAGGTACGCACAACCAAGCTTTAGACACCAATAAGTAGTGTGCGTAAATGTGTAACGTATTGTCCCATCTGTGATAATCTAAGTCTAGTCAGTGCTAGTTCCTCTTTTTGGGAATAATGCTATGCATTTGTTTGCTAGGATTATGGGTACGAAACGGAACAGGATTTATCACTCGAGAAGGATCGCAGTTCACGTGGGACTTCACTGCCTCCCAGCTTGGTTACTGGATTGCAGCCTTCCGTTCTTCAGCAGGTAACATACTCAAATGCAACGGCACCGGTACATGCCACAAAACACACGCTTGCTCCTTGACACAAAAACATGCAGACAAATGCTAATCATGCTTTATATTTGAACGCTAGGCTCAGGTTTGTCTCACCCAGGCCTGAGGGACATCACTGCCTACCACACCTTCTTCCTCTTGTCCATCTTGGGATCTCTCGCTTTGCTTGTACTAGTCTTGCTCTGTGTCCTACTCTATTATTGCAGGTGTGTACTAGATTGTCTAATATGTGTAATTAAAAACAACATAGGCTTGTTGGAAAGACATGCCTCTGTTTTGATTGGTGCCACTCATTGGGCAAAGTTGTTCGAAGCATGCAAGAGGCAACATAATACTGTTTGGAAGAACTGTTTTTCCACTGAGCCTGGGTTGCTTGTATGGTTTGTTTCCCAAAATTACGGCAAATGACACTCTGAGAGTCCTTGCTCTAAATCTCTACACCTGTTTTCCAGACGAAGATGTCTGAAGCCCCGAAGGCAGCAGAAACAGGTTCAAGCTCCATCTGCTCTGAACGGATCTAAGCGGGACCAAGGCACCTCCATGTCCCACTTGAACCTCATTTGCGGAGGACATGCTGAATCCGCTGCCTCCAATGGCAACCTAGACGCCAACAAACCCGAGGGATCCCCATCCCATGCCTTCAAGAGTGCTCGGGATGAGTTTACCAGGCACATTCCTGCCCATAAGCTTCGGCATTCCTCTAAGACCAAGCAGTCTAAAGGAGCCCAAAAGAATGCAGAGAGTTTCCCAATGAAGGTACATCGATCTACGGATACGAGCAATCTGGATAGCAATCTTCTACATGATGACTATGGACGCAACTATAACACTGACGACAAGGATCACGACTATCGCCGGAGGCACGTTGTGAATGATAACCGAGGCTACACATCCGACCCACCTTCTCCACCAATTGTTGACAAGCCACCGGAGTATTCACAGGTTTTGCAAGGGCCGGATCACCTCGCTCGCCCAACGTCGCTCAACACGCAACCAGGTCAGATTATATTCTGCAGCTCGCTGGATCAGATGAAGGAGAACATGTACCGCACCATGGTGCCAACTCTTGTGATCCCGGCCCACTACATGAGGCTTTCATCCGAGTTCGGTGCCACGGATCAGGGTAAAGATGGGGCCAACCAAGCAGACCGAGATGGACAGAGTTCGCAAGGTGCCAACTGTGGGATTCAAGGCCAGAACCACCAAAACCAAACCCCCGGTGCAGGCCATGCAGAAGCCCAGCAAGGTGATTCTCCAGCAGGCTCCGACGAGAGCGTTTGGCCCCCCGGTGGACCGCCGGCTCCGGTTCACATCCCTGTTTTGTTCAATGACTCCACCATCTCTCAGATGAACGGCGAGCTGCAAGCACTCACGGAGAAGAAGCTTCTGGAACTGGGGGTAAAGCAACACCCCCGTGCCTGGTTTATTTCTCTCGACGGACGCGCCAACGCTCACGTGCGCCACTCGTACATAGACGTAGGTGCCGATCTCAGCCACAGTGGGACACATAGTGGCAACCACAGCGCGCAAAGCACGTTGAGCGCCCCTGCCGGAAGTAGTAAGGACCGAAACATAGAAACAAGTCTCCAAGACACCCAACATGAGCGCAAGTCTGCATCCAGTCGCAAGAACAAAGAGGAACACCACGGAAGTGGGCGTAAGGGCCATGGAGGTACAAGTGGCGGAAAACACTATTCCAAACCAACCTACCATGACCCTCTGGACCTAAGTGGAGGAGTGAGCCGCATGGGTGCCAGTTCGCCTTTGGAAAACCCATTGACCCCTCTTTTGGATGATGGTCCAGAGGAACCAAGGGTTTCTTCAATACCGAGAAGGGGTCGAAGTCGGGGAAACAGCTCGCGGAGTAGCAACAGCGAAACGCAGCGTGACTCCGTCACCAGCCCAGAAGATGACAACGACCTGGATGACAAGGATGAGAACAAGAAGAGTCCCTGGCAGCGCATTGAAGAGCGCCCCCTAATGGTGTTTCACCCCAAGAAGTAAAGTGAGAAATCAATCCCAGCAGCTGCCTTGAACAATTGGACTAACTAGAGATGTGTTCAAATTGATAACAACATCATCCGATGATATTTTCACGGACCAATCATGTGCGTTAGAATCTGATAGACATTTCCAAAATGTTGTGCCATTGGCTTTCTATGACAACATGCTTTTTTTCTGATCAATTTGAATGCATCTCAGGGGTCAAAGAACACAATTTTGGTGGCATCATACCATCTCAGTGTTTTGCACACCAATAATTACATTATATTCAAGACTAGTTATAGTAGAAAGAATGCCATTGCAGATGGAGGAACACAAGATACCAAACAACAGGGCGAGTGCATTAAAATAAAGCACAACACAACACGCTGGTCTACAACAGGAAGACTTTATCTTACAGTCCCTCTATTTCCGTACCAATCAGACAAGCATACAAATGCTTGCATCCACAAGTACCTGAGTACCTTTCTTTCTTGGCTTGGTGAAAGTCTTTTTCAATAGACGGCTTTCGCTAAAGCTTGAGTTTTCAATATGTTGGATCAAGAACTTGATGTTTTCCAAAACTTCATGTAAAAGACCCATTTTCTTATGTTCTGATGCAGTATATTCCTTGGTATCTCTTCCCAACTTGCCGTTCTTCTACCTTCGATACTCCTTATTTTGATGTCAATTCCTCATTCAATCTTTCATACTATTTTGTATGTTTTGTGCATTGCTAATCTGAAGTTTACAGTTCAGGTTTCAGACATTCCAGATTTTTTACTGTTTGTCCTTAAGTAGACTGATTAAATGAACAAGTTCACATTTACGTGTGATGTGATGTTATAGCAATTTCTAAGTCATTATTACACGATGCATTTTAGATTTATTGTATTATATATGTTATGCCATACCACATTTTCCACACCAGTGCTGTTCTTGAATCTAGTCTTTGAAAATGTACTTGTTGCTTCAAAGTGCAGATTTGCGTAGGAAAAGCTGATTCAGAATCGAAGCCCAGTCTCACTGAATGAAAAAGCATTGACTGCGATACAGTAGATATGAATGTACGTTCCCCCACGGTTAGCATTTTCAGTCCAGCTATTAATTTGTTTAAAAGAGAGCCACTAGCATTTTGTGTATATGTATGATAGCCTATATGTGCATGAGAAAACTAGTATAGGACAACAGATTTTTTTATGCCTACAGACTAAAATAGACACTATCAAAGCATGAAGGTGGATAATAGATGCATCTGATAGCGATGCCTGATGGGAAGAAGTTTGCCAAAATTTCAAATGAAATATTATATGCCAGTTTACAGGCCAGTGTTTGGCTAATGTATTTCCATCCGAACTTTTCCAGCGCTGTTAATATTCACATTGCATTGACTGTGACGACATTTTAATAAGCCATTAAAAGCTATTCGTTTATGACACTTCCTAACTGTTACTTTTCTATTTACGGGTTCTAAAAGTATTATTTTTCCCATGTTTAATTCCCTGTCATTAAAGCAAGCACAAGGCATGTCACTTTTAAAGCAACATTTTATGAATAATCAAGACAGGGTACCATAAGGAGCGTGAGGGCTGAGACACTCGAGAGCTATTTGACGACTATCAAGCATAATACAAAGAGACTTTAGCTAAAATAGCTCCGCTCATGCTGATCTGGTGCCAATCACATGTAGAGCAGTGATTAACGCTGTCTCTTGTGATGATTGTCAACTTGCCACAAATGACACCACTGTTGCAACATGTCTCATATGTGTGTCATTTGTTTTGCAACCTGTCATAACTTCCTTATAATAACTGAATCGAATATAACTGGAGATTAAGTACTGGATTATTTTATACAAAGTTGGTGTTTAAGAGCGAGACTTAAGCTAGTGTAAGCTGTAGTGGTGGGATTTTTAAGAGGATTTTAGTATGTTTTATATTATATACTAGGTGCTGAAACCCTTAAACCTTACATAGTGACCCACATTTTCACTGATTTTAGATTTGCACACTCTTTTCAGCATGAGTTTCGCTCAAAACGACTAGAACTGAAATCAAAGCCATTCTCTTCCTCCGTCTTGTTTATATTTTGTTCACAGCCTGTGGGTAATTTACACAGGAAATCTCGATATGCCTTTGTCGATGTACATTTATCACGTGATGTGGTGCTCTGAAACACATTTCCCTCTGTACTGTGTAAATATTAATGACTGGATATGAATATGACTCTGATGATATTATGATGTGGTTTCCATTGTGCACAACGGCTTTGCTTAATTGTTCTAAAATCATGTCCGATGGAACTTTTGCAATTTTATAATTTGTTCATAATATCCTAGAGAAAAAAAAAAATCACATGTGAAATGGACTGTTTCACTTCTGACGTGTCCGAAAGTCATGTGTTGTACAATAAAGAAATTCCATTTCTCGTGGGGTTTTTCGGTCATTTCTGTTGCAATCCTGCATTTTTACGCATGCAATATTGACTCGTTTTTCCTTTTTCGTAAATATTAATAGTTTAGAACTTTTAGGTATTTTTAAAACTAGTACTAGTTGAGTATAAAAACAAAGGTCATTGCAAAAACGTAAAAACTGAACTGATGCAGTGAGAAAAAAAAATAAAGGCCTGTTTAAAAAGAGTGAATATACTATAATCCGATTCACATGCTTTTTTATTGCATTAAAGCTTGGCATGATCTTTGGAGATCTTTAATTTTCTTGAAAAACATATGATAAATATACAATTTTCCACTTCCAAAACCCCCCTCCAAAATTTAAGGGAAAAAAGGGTAAAAAAAGGGTACAAAAGTTGTCATAAGGGCAGTACCTTTTCAAAAGGTATACTTTTGTACCTTTTTACCCCTAAAAGGTGCATATTATTAGCTTAAAGGTTAATGATGTTAATACTTTTGTGCTTTGCAGTATACTTTCTAGCTCTAGCTAATTAAACACAGTCAGACTTGTTAATAATAGTCCTCATGCTCACTAGAAATCTAGCCGCAGTGTGTTTGAACAAGATTAACTGGTACATGTAGTTCTAGGTTGTCCACCTTTGTTCCATCACCTTGGATGGTGTGTGACTTAGAGGTTAAAAACATTATTTGTTTAAAAGAAGGATTGATTCGTTGTCTGGCCAGCGTAGAGAAACGGCATGAAAACAACAGAATTCGTAACTAAATGTCGAATGGTTTTTCAGCGTAGCCTCTTAGAAATGTACCATTTCCGCTCTTGCTCTGAAATGCCTGCCTGTCGTTGCATGAATACCAAAGATAGTGTTAAACCAGTTTGTTGGATCAGGCAAGTGCTTGGCAATCATTAGAAATGGGGGGAGGGGGTGTAAATATTTTACTTATTAATTTTTACTTATTAATATAAATATTAATACTTATTATTTTACTTAATATTTTACTTATTATTTTACTTACACTAATTAATGAATTAATTTCCTGAACATCCACAAAAAGATCTATGCGTTTAAAAGCAGGTTTGCAGTTGCGCTCCAGGCCGCGCGGCGGCGCTGTTACATCGAGTTGAATTCGTTTAAAGAGAAGAGGAAGAGAAACATTACATTCAAGCGTACAGGTCAATGTTATGTACACAAATAATGGAAATTATATTTAAGTAGCATTATTACACAATCCTCTAACCCCGTAGATACTTCATATTAAGCTGTATGTCTGTGCTTTGACGTCTCTTTGCGGTTCGTCTCTATTTTCTCATATTTGTATGCCGAAACTCGTTTATAATCTCTGTTTCTCGCTCATGAAGTAGGTCGTTGCTGTTGGGTAAGTGCGTTTTCTGTATATTTTTAACATTTTTGAATGTCAGTGCTGCTTATTAACGACATCAATCACACGACTAATTTGGTGCGGGTGATTTTAATCCAAGCAAACGTGTTAACTTATTTAACTCAAGTTTTGCCACTTAATGACAAGACGTCAATCGCAATGCTAGTCATTACTGCGATTAGAAATATTTGTTTGAGACTAGGTTACCTATTGCTCTTGTGTTTACATATTAATGAGCCCAAATTATTATGGAAGTTCCAGTGAAGGCCGCTAGGAGGGGCTACCGACCAATATTCATCAGCCATTTACTGTATAATTAGATGTTAGAGGGTAAATAACTATGATTTGTGTTTTAGCATGTTTCTGGTGGGGTTAACCGGAGGCATCGCCTCAGGGAAGAGCACAGTGTCTTCTCAGCTGAAAGAACTGGGCTGTCCCGTCATCGATGCAGATGTGGTGGCCCGGAAAGGTTTGTTTTGTCTTTAGTATATTAGAATTTTTTTTTTTAGAGACATTAATAGGCTTTTGTGTTTCGAAAAAAAAAAAAAAAAAAAAAATGTAGGCACCGTTTAGAAAACTAATATCAAGCATTAAACATAATTGAATAATTATATAGATATTAATGAAATGGTCGTTTGAAAAAATAAATGAAAGAATGAATGAAAGGTTAAGAAATTAAATTAAAATAAAAAACTTAATATTAATAGAAATGTAAATAAAAATAAATGTAAAAATAAATGTGAATAGATTATAGAAAATAAAAATATTAAGTGAATGTGTGTGCATATTTATATATATATATATATATTTATATACACACACATATATATATATATATATATATATATATATATATATATATATATATATATATATACACACATATATATACACATATATATATATATATATATATACACACACACATATATATATATATATATATATATATATATATACACACATATATATATATATATATATATATATATATATATATATATAGATAGATAAATCTGTAAATATGTAAGTCAAATATATTTCAATATTTTAAAATAATAATAAAAACATATGTATTTATATTTGGATATTTGTTTGTTTAATATGCCTTTACTTTTTAACGCATGCACAACTGTGTGATTTTCTTTTTTTTGTGTGTGTGTGTGCATCAGTGGTAAAGCCCCAAAGCCCAGCGTACAGATTGATTGTGCAACACTTTGGACGTGAAGTTTTGTTAGACAACGGTGAGATTGACAGACAGAAACTGGGGCAGATCATCTTCTCCAGCCCCGAGAAACGAAAACTTCTCAACTCCATCACGCACCCGGAAATACATAAAGAAATGTTCAAACAAATACTGCTGTACTTCATTAAAGGTACACTCACGCGTGCATACAATCAAATAGATCAATGACAGAACTGTGCCCAAATCTGATGGACTAATGTTTGTGTCTGTTGTTCTTTAGGCTACAGATATGTGATTTTGGATGTGCCGCTGCTTTTTGAAACTCGACGTCTCACCCGTTTCCTGACACACACTGTTGTGGTATACTGGTATGATTTTCTCTGTCACTTTAGTTTTTATGCTTTTATATAGAGCGTTACCTGTGTTAAGTTATGGGCCTTTCAGTGTTTTTTTTCTACTATTATTTATATAGTATACTATTTATATAAATACTTATAGTTTTATAGTCACTGATTAATTGCATAAAAAAATAAAGCTGTTTGCATAATGTTTATGTGTGTACTGTTTATTTATTATGTATATAAAACACACACATACAGTATGAGTTTTCACAATATTTCCATGTATTTCCATGTCTATAATAATATAAATAAACACGTTTAATATATATATTTTTTCTGAAATACATACATGCATGTGTGTTTATATTTATATATATATATATATGCATACATACATACAGTACACACGCATATGTACACAAATCTTTTATTTTGTAGGCAATTAATCATTGATCAGACCATTTTTACTTCAGCTGTATTTGAGTTTCAAATCATTTCAGTTAGCTGTAATAAGCCTGGGCTCTGTGTTTTGGCAGTGACCCGGCGACGCAGCTGTCCCGTCTCATGCTGAGGGACGGTTTGAGTCAGGAGGAGGCAGAGAACAGGATCGGCGCTCAGATGCCCCTCAAAGAGAAGCGTGGACTCGCCAGTCACGTGATCGAGAACTCTGGCTCTCGTGAGGACGCTCACAGACAGGTGCTGCGGCTGCACACCAAGCTCGAGGACTCCATGGAGTTCCTGGTCGTCAGGGCCGTCGCCGTGGCAGCCGTCGCCGGGCTCGGCGGTCTGTTCCTATGTACAGTCAGACTGCTGGTCTCTTAACAAACATATAGAACTGCTTCAACGGCAACGGCAATAGGTCTTAAAGGGACAGCGCACCCAATAATCAACATTCTGTCGTCATTTACTTATGTTTTTTCATAACGAACGACATTAAAGGGATAGTTCACCCCAAAATGTTCATCTACTTACACCATGTCGTCCAAGATGTAGGCGACTTTGTTTCTTCAGCGGATCACAAACCATTGCAGTCTGTCAGTTATATAATGCAAGTCAATGGGCACACAGTCTTTGAGAGTAAAAAAAAAAACACACACACACAGACAAATCCAATTTAAACCCTTCATCTGGTGACGATACACTGATGTCCTCAGACACAGAACATTATAAACCCTTAACAGTATTTCTAAACAACATCCGGTGCATGAAGCCCCAACGCACATAGATATATATATTACGTATCACGGCCCTTTGGAAACAGTTGCTAACGAGACGTCTATGTTTAGCCTCACTTTGTTGATTTTCTGACCTCGCCACCATTAGCCGGAGCTCCATTTGAGAAAAAAAACCATTTACGTTTATTGGATTGCTATTTGGGGAACTCTATAATCAGCACAATTGTGATATCAGTCCCAAATGTTAACACACTGTATAAGACAACAGCGCTGCTTTTTTACCTCCACACACACGTTTGGTGAATTACATATTCATACATGAAATGGACCGGATGTATTAATGCAGTACGTTCTGCTGCTCTTTGTTGATAGCAGATATTTTCATCTATGTCTGAATTAAAAAAAAAAAAAATCACAACTTGATCTGCTGCTAAATTCGTTCTTTGTGATGTTAAAGACCCATTGGGTGATGTATGTCAGTAGGGGAATCACTTTGATGCAAGTGAAAAGCACAAGCGTTGTTCAGTAGACTTTCAGGTTATGAGCAGGGTGCATCGTTATTAAGCAAAACTAATTGTCACGGTGTGGATAAGGGAAGGAGCACTCGATGTAACACTTTAAATCATTCACAAACAAGTAAATAATGCTGCAGACAGACTGAAACCACACTCATTAAAGACGAGAGCGGACGATATAACATGAACTTATACACACAAAGTAAACGACATAATTGACAAGACACACCTGAACATAACCACACAATCAACTGAAGACAGAAAGTAGGTCACACAGAGCATGGGACACATACTGTGTTTTTAATAGCTTTTTATTTCTTCTCGTTATTTTTCAATAAAACAATACCAATTCTTTAAATTAAATGTTAAATCTAATACAAAAAGTATTTTTTTGTAAAATACATTACATGGTTATTTGAAAAACAGGCAAAGCAAAAAAAAAAAAAAAAAAAAAATATATATATATATATATATGTATGTATATATATGTATATATATATATATATATATATATATGTATGTGTGTATATATATATATATATATATATATATATATATATATATATATATATATATATAAACACTAATAACAAAAATACATTCTAACAGTACCAAAAGTATTGATAATCTCTAAATATTATATATTAGTATATAAAAACACACTTTCATGTATAGACCTAAGAAAAATATCCTTCCATATTAAACATCTTTATATGCAAGTTATAGGTAACACTTTATAATAAGGTGTCATTTGTTAACATTAGTTAATGTATTAACTAGCACGAGCAAACAATGAACAATACATTTATTACACTATTCTGTAGTCTTTATTAATGTTAGTTCATGAAGGTTCATTGTTAGTTGTATTAAATAAAGTAAAGGTTTTAAAATATATACTGTATGTGTAAATATACACAGTACAAAAATATATTATGTACAGAAAAAACCTTCATTATGATTAATCATTGCCCTGGGGACTGTCCCGTAAAACAAGTTCACCAAATAAGGTTTATTTCTGACTTAATGTCAGTTGATTGGGTTCAAAATAAGATATTATTTATTTAGTAAACTCTTTTTATGAAACAGGCTGCAAAAACAAATTCAAACTTAATAACTTAAACTATAAATGTTACCCAAACGAACACTAGTAAAAATGAACCTGCAGCTTATACCTAATTCAACAAGAAAAAATATATTTGTAGGTATAGACCGGTGCATCGAGGTTTATTCAGTGATGTTTAATAAATAATATTTTTTTTTACTGTTTTCGACTTTTTTAGTGCATGGGCAATTTTCATAGGAATTTTAAAATCTCTCAAGCAACAGGTTTTGCCGCTGCAGCTTCGTTTTGCAAGAGCGTTTATGTTCGTGTGGCGGTGTAAACATGAATAGTATACATGTACATCAGACAGATATGACAGTTATGAGTTCTCTCTCTGTCTTCTTCACTCAGTCCTTCATCTTCAGGGCTGGCCTATGGTGATGTTCTCTGTCTTTAATAAGCTGTTCTTATGCTAACACAGAGTGACGCGGGCCAGCGGCCCTGCACAGTAAGACCTCTGTGTGTGTGTGTGTGTGTGTGTGTGTGTGAGAGAGAGAGAGAGAGATGGTCAAGGTTTTTAAGACTGTGCATCTGTCTTAATGCAATGGATGGAGATTGTGTGTGTGTGTGTGTGTGTGTGTGTGTAAATGCAGTCCTGTCAGAGCGCTTTAGTCTGAAACAAACAGAATCAAGTGTCTGCATATGAAGATCTAAAGTATCTAGAGCAAAAAGTTAACTTTATGAGCACTGTCACTTTGAGAAATGTAACGGGTGAAATTCTCAGAAATGTCCGGGTAAATCTCAAACATCACGACAAACTAAACAAGAAGTTATATTTTTGGCATAATTAAAAAAAACTAAATGTTTTGGACCGCATGGTGTTTTTTTGTTTCTTTGTTTGTTTAACACAACCAACAAAAGGGAACCGCCCTGGTGTCTATAGTTCATAGTGCTTTATTTATTTTATATATACAGTATATATATACAGTATCACAATTTAAAAATGTTGAAGTTTAATTTATTTTATTTTATTTGCATCACTGCATGTGTCTTTACTCTCTGTCTATTCTTTCTTATTGTTCCTTCTTTTTTTTAATGTAAAATGTCTCATTCCCTTGCTTTTTTAATTTCTTTTTGATTTTAAGGTGACCCAAAGATGTTCAGGTTTCATGATTAACTCTTTACTGCTTCTAGAATGAGTGGCTTGTACGGGACAGACAGCATCTGATTCAGTTTACTGTAGATATTTTATCTAGAACTCTCTCTCTCTCTCTCTCTCTCTCTCTCTCTCTGTCTCTCTCTCTGTATCTCTCTCTCTCTCTCTCTCTCTCTCTCTCTCTCTCTCTCTCTCTCTCTCTCTCTCTGTATCTCTCTCTCTCTCTCTCTCTCCCTGTCCATCTCTCTCTCTCTCTCTCTCTCTCTCTCTCTCTCTCTCTCTCTCTCTCTCTCTCTCTCTCTCTCTCTCTCTCTCTCTCTCTCTCTCTCTCTCTCTCTCTCTCTCTCTCTCTCTCCTGTCCTCTCTCTCTCTCTCTCTCTCTCTCTCTCTCTCTCTCTCTCTCTCTCTCTCTCTCTCTCTCTCTCTCTCTCTCTCTCTCTCTCTCTCTCTCTCTCTCTCTCTCTCTCTCTCTCTCTCCCTGTCTCTCTCTCTCTCTCTCTGTCTCTCTCTCTCTCTCTCTCTCTCTCTCTCTCTCTCTCTCTCTCTCTCTCTCTCTCTGTATCTCTCTCTCTCTCTCTCTCTCTCTCTCTCTCTCTCTCTCTCTCTCTCTCTCTCTCTCTCTCTCTCTCTCTCTCTCTCTCTCTCTCTCTCTCTCTCTCTCTCTCTCTCTCTGTCTCTGTCTCTCTCTCTCTCTCTCTCTCTCTCTCTCTCTCTCTCTCTCTCTCTCTCTCTCTCTCTCTCTCTCTCTCTCTCTCTCTCTCTCTCTCTCTCTCTCTCTCTCTCTCTCTCTCTCTCTCTCTCTCTCTCTCTCTCTCTCTCTCTCTCTCTCTCTCTGTCTCTCTCTCTCTCTCTCTCTCTCTCTCTCTCTCTCTCTCTCTCTCTCTCTCTCTCTCTCTCTCTCTCTCTCTCTCTCTCTCTCTCTCTCTCTCTCTCTCTCTCTCTCTCTCTCTCTCTCTCTCTCTCTCTCTCTCTCTCTCTCTCTCTCTCTCTGTCTCTCTCTCTCTCTCTCTCTCTCTCTCTCTCTCTCTCTCTCTGTCTCTCTCTCTCTCTCTCTCTCTCTCTCTCTCTCTCTCTCTCTCTCTCTCTCTCTCTCTCTCTCTCTCTCTCTCTCTCTCTCTCTCTCTCTCTCTCTCTCTCTCTCTCTCTCTCTCTCTCTCTCTCTCTCTCTCTCTCTCTCTCTCTCTCTCTCTCTCTCTCTCTCTCTCTCTCTCTCTCTCTCTCTCTCTCTCTCTCTCTCCCTCTCTCTGTCTCTCTCTCTCTCTGTCTCTCTCTCCCTCTCTCTCTCTCTCTCTCTCTCTCTCTCTCTCTCTCTCTCTCTCTCTCTCCTCTCTCTCTCTCTCTCTCTCTCTCTCTCTCTCTCTCTCTCTCTCTCTCTCTCTCTCTCTCTCTCTCTCTCTCTCTCTCTCTCTCTCTCTCTCTCTCTCTCTCTCTCTCTCGCCCGCGGGCTCATCCACATCATAACACACTGTCGCTGGTCGAGTCACCCAGCCCTATCACACCAACTCAGCTGGAAAACACCCACCAAATGAGAAGTGACAGCTGCTTTGTGTGTGTATGTGTGTGTTTGTCAGTGAGCCTGGACTTCGGCCCGTATGTGGGCACTTATTTGATATACTGATTTTGACTTCTTAAAGTATGGGATAAAAGTGCACATCAGGGCTTGAGAAGACTGATTAAGCTTGTAGTGGTTTTCATTAAGGAAATTAACAAGCTTGACCTATATTGATGTTCTACATCTATTCAGGCTCTAAAAGGGAAACTTCACCCAAAATATTTATTCACCCTCATGTTGTTCCGTACCTGTATATGAAACACAAAGGTCCATGCAATAAAAATTAAAGTCACTCATCATTGTTTGGTTGCCAATGTACAAAAATATCCTTTTTTATGTTCCACAGAAGAATTAAATGCATAAAGGTTTAAAACAACATGAGGATGAATAAATGATAACAAAGTCTTAAAGGGGTCATATGATGCAATTTCAAGTTTTCCTTTCTCTTTGGAGTGTTACAAGCTGTTAGTGCATAGATAAGAGTCCTAAAGTTTCAAAACCAAAGAGATATTCTTTATAAAAGTTATTTGGAGCAGTTATTTTTTTTCAGAATCCTTTAAATGCTTTATGAAGTTTATTTTCAGAACATAGTCATTGCCATTAAAGTGAAATGACTGAACTTACACATAAAAGTCTGATAATTATATAAATTATATATATATATATATATATATATATATATATATATATATATATATATATATATATATATATATATATATATTTGAGCAGAAGGGCCAGAATTGATCAAGTAATTTATAATGTAGTCGTTATCCTCAGATTTTCTTCCTGATTTTAAAACTGTGATGGTGAAGCATCTCTTAAGAGCAACCATGTAAAATCTAAATCATTCATCTACACCTTGCAAATGCAACTGGAACAATCTGAAAGGGCATTTCACACTTTCAATATATCAAGTACATCTAAATTGCAGCTACAGTACGTGACATTAGATCACAGCAGCGCTAGCGCTTGTCATTTACAGTTTGGAGGCTGCCAGAGCAGATAAAGCATCAGCTGACCCACTCACGGCCCACCTGCCGGTCCGAGCTCAGCGTGCCGCGTCTCGCTCTGAGCTAAAGGTGAGATGTGCTCTGCGTCCGGCTGCTGCAGAACGGCCCTGAACTCCCGTCACACTGAGACAGCTGCTGGTGTCATTGGCCATGAGAGGAAGGCCAGACAAATGTCTTCATCCGCTCTGCGCCGCGTTACCTGAAGACACGACTTTGCCAAGTGACATCTACATGAACCGAGTGCCGCACACGTCTGGGAGGAGAGCGATGATATAATTCCACCGATCACTAGCAGCCCCGCCCCTTCATGGCGGACAGCGAGCCACGCCCACCTTCCCATTCCACTTTAAAGGAGTGATGCGATGCGAAGTTTCCTTTCTCTTTCTGTTACAAGCTGTTGCATAGATAACATCCCTAAAGTTTCAAAAACGAATCAGAAAGATATTATTTATAAAATGATGGCTTGTCCACACCCCCCTAAAACGCCTTGTTCGGACACGCCCCCACTTCTCTACATCACAAAGTGGTTTTATTGTCCTGCGTTTCTGGAGGCGGGGCTTAAAGGGGAAACAACAATGTACAGTATGTGGGAAATAACGTGTTTTTTGAACCTTAAACTGCATAAACACATTGCATTGCATCGTAATAAACAAAAATACTGATGTTTTTAGCAACATCATATGACCCCTTTAAACTTCATACCCATTGTAAGCATAGTAAGCTTTTTCCTTTCGTTCTTAAGCGTAAAACTAATTTTGTCTTTTGAAATAAAACAGCTGAAATGGTACTGTAACTTTCTGATTATTTTCTTTCCCATTTAAGGAGATTGAGTTATGCTTGCACGGCTATAAAATAGTTTTGAATTACAGATATAGCTGCAAAGTTAACTTTGTGTGTTGCTAAACTAATATGGAAAGTAAAATGTACAGGAAAGGTAAAATGTATAATGTTTCATCCATGTATTATTTAAGCCTGATATCAACAGTTTGATGTTATGAAGGCAGTTACTGAAGGATGGAGCAGTTAAATCTATATTAAACCCATATGTGCGACTAATTACTAAGTCATTTGACGTCTGAAAAAGGGGGTTGTATTAAAGTCTTAAAGGCACAGCGACAACAAAAGAATCCATGTAGTAAAAATACTATAGTATGTATTACAAATAGATCATATTTCTGTCATTATACTTCAAAATGTTACATTTTATTCAGTTATTACCGTGTTTGGTCATTGTGAATTTTACTAAGTGAAAACTCCTATACATCCCGTACTAAATTGCATTATACAGCTGCTTTAAAATATCTAGTGCAATTTAAAAAGTGTCCAGTCTTTAGCATGTGACTATGGCAAACTTTAAACCCAGATTCCTGGTATTGATAATCACATTACTGAAGATCTTGCCGGCCGGTGATGAGAGCGCTGTTAATGTAAGCAGGTGTCCTGCTGTAGTCTCAAGTCTGTCTATGCGAGATAAGAAAACCGGACTTATCAAAGAGGTCTGGAAATGCCATCGCAATCTCATTATGCACGAAAATCACCTTCATCTCTGCCTGTCTGAAAACAACCCTACACTGACGCGATCCGCTGATTTACGCCGCTTCTAACTAACCGAGCCGCCTGTGATCCTTAACAGCTTAATCCACGGAAAATAAGAGACTATTCAAAGCGAGCCGAAGGAAACGTACAAGTTTTAAAATACTTGCTTTGGCGAAGGCTCGACGGGACACTCGTTTGCGCGTTAGCGTCGAGTTTCATCATCGCTTTCACTGCAGGACAAAATGTGCAAGTCGGAAAGGAGCGTTTAACCAAAGCGTTTTCGTTTGTCGTAGATTTACACCGAGACGCAGAGTATGGAAAGCGAACAGCAGATGACTGACAGGTGAGAAAAGTAACAGATCCTGACTGAGATCTGGCGTCCTACAGTGAAACCACGATGAAACGTGGCAGCAATACATGATGCATAGCCGGCTGAGCTCTTGTAAAGTGTTTTAAGGAATAGCTGAACACTTGCTGAGAGTTTATTCGCTCTCAGGTCATCCATGAGTTTGTTTGGTTAGACTTTACTTTGATAGCCCACTTCCGCGAAGTATAAGTAACCTCGCAACTACGTGTCAACTAATTCTTATTCATTTGCAACTACAACTACACTCTCAGAGTGCTATAAGTTTATGGTCAATAAAGTTAACATATAATATCTAGTTTCTGATGGTATGATGTATGTTGTGGACACATCAAAATAAAGTGCTAGGAGATATGAAGCAGACAGTCTACTAATGACATGTAGTTGCAAAGTTACTAACTGTTAGCAGCATGTCTAAATCTCCATCACTCGCTCACCAGTGGATCCTCTGCAGTGAATGGGTGCCGTCAGAACGAGAGGCCAGGCGGCTGATAAAAACTACTTCACCATAATCCACATCACTCCAGATCATTAGTTAATATCCCGCGAAATGAAAAGCTTCTAAGTGGGTTTCTAAGAAAGAAATCCATCGTGTGTTAACTTCAAATCGTCGCTTCGGGTGAAAATAAAAAGTCTATAATCCATAATAACACTTTCTGCACCGAAAAAGTCCCCTCCTCTGAATCAGGAGAGAAATCTACACAGTTATTAAAAGCCTTGCTGATGCAAACGCGCAGCTTTTCACACGATGTTAATCGGTGGACGATATTGTGATGTTTTTATCAGCTGCTCAGACTCTCATTCTGACGGCACCCATTCACTCCGGAGCATCCGAGTGACGATGAATTTCTCCGAAACCGAACTCGGCGGCCAAATAAACCGTCAGCACCTTCCCATTGCTTCCCTGCACACGAGTCGCTTTCACAAAAGCTCAACAGGCCATGCATTATGCATTATCATCACGTTTCGTCATTGTTTCGCGGCTGGAAGCCTGTTATTGGCAGACCTCAGTCGATGAATTGTTTGCGCCGGGATCTCAGGCTGTTACCTTTCTCACCTGTCAGTCATCGGCTGTTTGTTTTCCATCCTCCGCGTCTTGACGTGCGCGACGGCGGGTATCTTTGTGTCTGAGATGACATTCTGATTGCCATGACTCTAATTTGAGGATACACATAGACACCCCCAGAGGAAAGGAACGGGGGCTTGTGGGTAGGCTGACCTCTCCTTGGTGTTTGGTTATTGGCTATTTAGCAGACGCTTCTTTTCATGCACAGCGAGTACACTTACCACGGCTGAAGTCCGGAGGTTAAACACCCGGCTCAAGGCCACGGTGGGGCAACTTTCCAGGTCATCGGTTTGCCTCTTTTGGGGAGCTGCGACGGATCTGAAGGGAATTCACAGTAAGCTGACTTTGACTGCAAGGGTCGCGTTTTATGTCAGACACGTAAAACAGCTGCTTACCAATTCCACGAATCTCCGGCAAGTTCAGCGAACAGTTTATCCTCAGAAGAACTCATTATTGCAGACGGAAATGGACTTTGTCAGCTATCCAGTGGCTTTTTTTGCGTTCAATCTGCATCTGACACTCAGTGGGCGGTCAGTGGCCGTGGCATCTGAGGTTGACATTGCTTTCTCGGTCCCGTCCATCGTTTCAGATATAAACGGTTGTGGCTGGAACGAATTTGCGGTGCATTTTTACAGTTTGATCGACGCAAACTCCAAACGACATTCCGGCGAAAGTCAGAATAAAACGGCAACCGGATCCGTTTCGATGCGAGATTGAAAAGAACTCGATTTTATTCGTTTGATTCGATCGCGGAAACGGACCTGAAATGGAGCTGAACGTGAATTTCAGCTTGTTAATTAAGTCGCGGGTTGCCAAGTCTCATGAAAATGTGTATAAGTGGTATACCAAATAAAAACGAAAACTCTTGGTATTGATATGTAAAAATGGACTTTGGTAATATGCAGTTTTCATGTGATACGGATCTACCCCACAACCCCAACATCACGTTATATAAACACACTTACGTTTTTGCGCACAAGGTTTTTTTTTTGCGTGCTATTTATACCCACATTCATGAGACCGGGTAGTTGTTTTTATATTCAGACAGATGTCTACATGCAAAAAATGCTTTAATAGCCTAGATTTTTATGTCTTGCTTTCAGCCAAAATTCTTATCAGGATTTTACAAACACAAAAAAATTAAGTGAGTTTTTACTTATAAAGGCAAAATAATCTGCCAATGGGTTAAGCGTCTTATTTCGAACTGAAAACAAGATTATTTTACCCCATTGGCAGATTATTCATATTATTTTGGTCCATGTGCTTCTGTTATTGTAACACACTAACCTTGGCTCAGGTTGGGGACATTTAGTATTCAAAAGCATACAACCGTTACGTTTGCAAGGAAAAGAAATGTTAGTTATGGTTTATTTAAAAAAATGTTTAATTTCTTTATAAATATATTCCTCAAATTAAATAAAAATGACAAAGGCATCACAAAATTTTAGCAAAAATAAAAATGAAAATATTGATTAAAAATATTGACTAATATTGCTGTGACCTTCAATAATGGTAACCAGCATTAAATTACTGTAAGTCTACAAGAGCAGACAAATGAGCAATATTATTTATCGTCTAATTGGCTAACATTATTTTTCCAAAAGCTCAGTTCATTTTACTTAATAAGTGGTCAAAATGTATAAATAAGATAAAACATATGTGACTAAAGGTGATAAGATTAAATGTAACTAATTTCCAAATTAATTTCAGAAAATAACTTTTTTTTTTTTGGTCACTTTTAATCTGGTTCATCTTTAAATGGAAGCTTATTAACTTATTCGACCCAAGGCATGAGTATCTTTACTTTTTTAAGCAGTCAACTAATTACATTTTACACTGAGGCGAAGGAAGTTATTATATTTCGATGAAAGATTATAAACATTTTTACCCCTTTCTGAAAAACAAATCATATCATAAAGCGACCCGTATAATAACCAGTTCAAAATATCAGCGTATTAACGAAGTAAATAAAGCGAACCCTGACTTCACGTTGCCTCCAAACAACACAAGGTCCGGCGCAGATCGCTGTGAGCTATCACGCTCTGACATTAGGAGTTAATTATATCGTTTAACCGAGAGTTTTCCCATTAATGAAAGAGCAGATACGGCGTACGTTCTTGACGAGGGGCTCAAAAACGTAATTAAAAAACCCTCAAGGGTGGCGATGGACCTCTTTATATCTCCTCAAACGTGTGAGATGCTTAATCTGTCCGCGGTTACAGAAAATGAAGCGTAGCGCGTCGCGGCAGTAGACCATGTCATTTAAACTTCACATCTAAACATCTTGTTGTTTACATAAGCAGTCTTCATCTCTGGCCTCTCCTCCCAGCACTCCTGCAGCTCCGAGGAGCTCTCTCTCTCTCTCTCTCTCTCTCTCTCTCTCTCTCTCTCTCTCTCTCTCTCTCTCTCTCTCTCTCTCTCTCTCTCTCTCTCTGTCTCTCTCTCTCTCTCTCTCTCTCTCTCTCTCTCTCTCTCTCTCTCTCTCTCTCTCTCTCTCTCTCTCTCTCTCTCTCTCTCTCTCTCTCTCTCTCTCTCTCTCTCTCTCTCTCTCTCTCTCTCTCTCTCTCTCTCTCTCTCTCTCTCTCTCTCTCTCTCTCTCTCTCTCTCTCTCTCTCTCTCTCTCTCTCCCTGTGTTGTTTTGAAACACTGATCATCTCTGATTAGGAGGAAGTGCTTCCCTCCAGACATGTGGCATTTCACACTCATTATACCTAGCTGTGATCGCTCCTCTTTTCTTTATCGCTAAAATCAGTCCTTTTCTCTCTGCTTCCGTTTTCTTGTGTCTAAATACAGAGGCCTCGACTAACGTGTAAGAATTAACGGCATATGGACCAGCGAGGAAGGGAGGGTTTTTTTTTTTTAACAAATCACAAATAAATGAGAAGCTTAACAGAAATATAAACGGATAAGAACAATGGCAAAAGTGCTAAAATAAAAAAATAAAAATACATATATATATACACACACACACACACACATATATACATATATATATATATATATATATATATATATATATAGGGATGTAGAATAGGGCATTAATATGTGCTTAATTAGCACTAATAAATGGGTAATATTCTATCAATATGAATGCTAATAAAACAGGAAAACAGATATATTTTTAAAGATGTTTTTTTATGTCAAGGCTGCATTTAATTGATTATAAAAAAAAAACCTAAACACAAAAACCAAAACATTAAAAAGAAGTGCATTTCTTTCCAACAACACACACACCACCATTCAAAAGTTTGGGGTCAGTATATTTTTATTCTTTGTTTTATTTGAAAGAAATTTGAACTTGTGTTCAGCTACGATGTGTTGCATTGAAAGGAAGTGATGGCAAATATTTATATCGTTAGAAAAGACTGACATTTTTGATAAATGCTGATGTTGTTAATGTTTTATTCATCAAAGAGTCCTGATAAAAAAGTATTGCAGTTTCCAAAGCATATTTGCCATCACAACTTTTTATAATTCTAATATCTATATATATATATATATATATATATATATATATATATATATATATATATATATATATATATATATATATATATATCTATATAAAATCTCTCTCTATATATATATATATATATATATAAACACTTAATAACTACACACTATGAATCATTAGGTAAGCATTAGTAAAGTTAATCCTTTATAAAGCATTGTCCTGAAGTTAATAATCATTATCATATCATATACTATTATTACTGTCATTTTATTATTACTATTATTTATTCCAATAATGTTAAAACAGTTTCGCTCGTTTTTCAAAAATTGTAATTTGCTGAAATTTGACTTTCCCCCCTCAGGCCATCCAAGACGTAGATGAGTTTGTTTCGTCATCATATTCGGACAAGTTCATAAAATCCATCACTTGCTCATTAATGGAGTGAATGGGTGCCGTCAGAATGAGAGTCCAAACAGATGATAAAAACACCACAATCACCCAGACACACTTACTCTAGTCCAGCACCAGTAAGACACATCCTCTATTTTTGATAATGCCTTTTCTAGAGGAAAAAGTCTGAATGAGGAGAGAAATATGCACTGCTTACAAGTAAAAAAAAAAAAAAAAAAAAAAAAAAAAAAAAAAATCAAAAAATCAAAAACAGGTCTAAACAATAATGTGGTTACATTTTGATGTTAGAAGACCACAGGAGATTGACTAATGAGTTAATTTGGATTATGGACTTGTATTTTGCCAGACGTGATTATTGTGACGTTTTTATTAGCTCTTTGGACTCTCATTCTGACGGCACCCATTCGCCACTGGTGAGCAATTAACAGAATTATATATTTCTCCAAAACCGATGACCTGGATGACCCGAGGGCGAGGGAATTATCCTTTCTGGGTGAAATATTCCTTCGCGTTAAAGATGCTCCCTTAGTAGGCAGCTTTCCATGCGCAGCAAACACTCCACGCATCGTTTAACAATCAACCGAGTGACCCGTAACGTTAGAAAAATCCCATTTATTAGCAAAAGCAAAAATCTATAAGCCGATACACTGAGATATTTAGATACATTTTACAGGTCATAACCGTCGCCATATATACAGGACATCATTTTAGATAGTGGTCATCGTCATCATAAACCAGCATCACTGGTTAAGAGTTACAATGTTTAATAGATCTCCATTCACTAATAGTAACGCTAGTAGTTTTATCGGGCTAAGACTTACTCGTGATGCTCATATTGCCACATACTTCATCATTTATGGATAGGAACGACAACGAAAGGGTTCAGCCTCAGCTTGAAGATCAAACGAACGCTTAGCTTTATTTGTGTTAGCACTTCCACATCCACACGGCAATCACAAACAGATGCACTACTATGATTTACAACAGACTCTCGGGGACGAGGTGCAATTTACAGCAGTCAAAACCAGGTGCATACACTCATTAAGATCTTAGGGCGTCATTTAGGGTCATCCACTTCACATTGCGTCGAAGACATCGATAAACGGCAGCGCAGATTCACAGATTGATCATACGTACGAAGACGACAACAGAATGAAATATCAACTCTCGCTTGACCGGGCTTTCGATCGATCGCGGCTTCGATCAGTCGCGTCGATCTCCTGCGTGTCCGTCGAAGGTTTCAGGGCGGACCGGGCGAATCTAAAACCACTTCCCGTCGCCTTCTCGATGGATCCAGGCTTTAAAAAGCGAGTGTTCACTACAGCAAAACATACAGGTCCATTCCCTTCGGGGGGGAGGGGGGCATAATGAATCAGTTGACCCTTTAAACAAATTATCTTGTGTTTTGTGACTCACTCGTGAGTGTATAGCTGTTGAATTTCAGGTGAAAATCCCCCGTGGCAAACGAAACGGTAGAGGTAAAACAAAAAAATGAAATCTTTCCTGACCTAAACGCATCAGAGGGGTTATAAACATCAGATTTATCAGATGAAATCAGTTAAGAGCCCCTAATGTCCGAACCCGATGACCTTTCGACCTCTAGTCACTGTACAGAATGAAGCCAGCGAAAGTGCTGTACTTGTTGCTGTTGCCGCCGTGCGCTTTCCCGCCGTCCAGCTTGATGAAGATCTCGTCTCCGGGGTCGAGGTGCAGGATGACGGTGTTCGAGGCGTAGTCGTAGCTCTGATCCTGATCCTGAGCGATGGCGCTGGCTCTCACCTGCAAAAAAGACGGAGAGGAACAAGAGAGACCTTCAGAGACATTTAATACAGCTGTTCAGGTTTTAGTAAAAAGGAAAAAAAAAAAAAAAAAAAAAAAAAAAAAAAAAAATACTGATATATATATAGATATATATATATCACAGTTCAGTTCAAGTTATTTACAGTTATATGAACTTGATATCACAATGCTTTACATTCTCAGTTTTCAATATTACTGCACATGGTTTCATTTATATATACGTTTGAAATAAATTCATTTTGTGCAAAATGTACTTTTTTATTATATAAGGAGGCTACTTTTTAAAAGTTATTTGTCTTGTATTATCTTTTGACAGCACTGTACACACACACACACACATACATAGTGTTTCCATGTTTTATGGGGACTCTCCATAAGCATAATAGTTTTTATACTGTACAGACTGTATGTGTTATTGCCCTACGCCTAATCCCACCCCTTACAGGAAACTACTGCCATTAGATTTAAAAAAAATAATAATAATCCTGTATGTTTTATAAGCTTGTTTGCTCATGGGGACATAAAAAAAAAATGTTCCCACAAGGTCAAAATTTACTGGTATTTCTATCACTGTGGAGGCATTTGGTCCTCACAATGTGATAAATACCAGGCACACACACACACACACACACACACACACACACACACACACACACTTTGGAGCACAAAAAAAATTAAAATATAATAATTTGTAGCAACTGCCAAAAATACATTGTCAAAATAATCAATTTTTATCAATGCCAAAAATCATTATTATATTAAGTAAAGACAATGTTCCATGTTTTGTACCATAAATATATCAAAACTTAATTTTTGATTAGTAAGATGCATCGCTAAAAACTTAATTTGGACTTTAAAGATGATTTTCTCAATAGTCAGATTCTATATTTTTTATATTGTCCAAATATTGTCCTATCATAACAAACCATACATCGATAGAATGATTATTTATTCAGCTTTCAGATGATGCATAAACCGCATTTTCCAAAAATGGTCCCTTATGATCACATATATGTACTATATCTTTAACATTTGAAAGTTGCTTTTATTCAGCAACAGTGCAATAAAAGTGACAGAAAAGACTTTAGATGTTAGCAAAAATATTAAAATGAAGTTCATAAGAAATTTTTTATTCACTAAACAATTCTGGAAAAGTATCAAAGTTTCCACATGAAGCAGCACAATTGTTTTTAACAGTTTTAAATAAACGATAAAACGATATCTGAAGACTGTTGAAAATGCAGCTTTACATAACAGAAATAACATGTATTGAAAAAGTATTTCGCGATAAAGTTTTCACTGTATTTTTGATCAAATAGGCAGACTTGGTGAGCAACTTTTGAAAAATGTTGAATCGTACATGACAAATAGGCAAATAAAAAAAAAACCCCATTCATTTCTGAATGGAGAATTTCTTTAGGTGAGACGGATGAGATTGAAACACTATTTTGTTTTTCCTGTTTATGCAATAGCGTATCATCTCATTACTTTGATGACATACTGTCTGACTCTCAAATTACCAGCTGTGTTTTTTCCGGCAGATTAAAATGAGCTAACAACGTTTTCATGAATCTGTTTCGAATAGCTGATGGTTTATCTGTGCTTCTTCTGAAGCAGACCTTTTAAAAATGTAAATTATGAAAATGCGATCAGAAGTAAAGCTGGAGGCAAACAAGAATTGGATGTTCCTCAGTTAATTTAAATACAAGAATCCTACAAAGGGAATGTGGTTGCAAGCCTTAAACAAATCTCCTGCCTTCATACAGGATTCCAGCGATTCTGATAAAACTAACGTGCATTAATATACCATTCAGTACCTAACATGAAAGCTGCATAAAAAAAAAATTAAACCATACATCAAATGCAATTCATGCACATGCTTTACACATGCATTGCACTAAGCGAAATGAATGCAAGCATTGTACAGTCTGACATGCTTTACTGAAACTATAGCATTAGTCCACTACTCAGATTTGTCAGCGAACAGCATGATTTGAGCTAAAGAGGCATAGCTTAAAGATACAATTTCTGCCAGGTCTGTAATATGCAACTGAAACATAATTTTGTCAAGAACTTTTGGTGATTTTGTTCTTTCTTCATTCAACTGCATATAACCCGTAATTGTATGTCTGTTTCTAACACAGCAAAATGCAGTCGGGGGGTTTTACCAGACGGCCACAGAGTGCCTTAAAAGGGACTCTGAAAAGGGACCAATGTGCTCTGACATATTGAGCTGTTTCTCACTGTGAAATGTGGGTTTGCGTCCAGTCTGTGTCACATTCCCATCACAATCTCACCACTCTCCTCGTTATTTCCAGCCTCTATAAATAAAACAGGCCACCTCCCCTACAAAAGCAGCCGGGTTGGGCAAACGACTTTAAGAAGGTTTGAGCTAATGGGACAAAAAGAGCTTTAAGTGTTTATTTGGGAGCCCCATTTTTTCCCCTTAACTTGTTTGATGGACAGGGAACGAAGTCTCTCAGATATGAGGGCATCAGTCAGACGGAGAAACGCTGTCGCTGTGGGCCATCACTCTCTGTGCTCATATGAGTAACACAGCTGACTCAAGCACACAGCATGCGTGGGGGTGTGTATATATGCACGTATGTTTCTGTGTGTATGAACGCACATCCGTCATGTGTTTCCTTGTGTGTGACTGACTGAGCATGGAGACGTTATAATTAGAGCCCACAGCCTAGCTAAAGCAAAGGAGCTAAAAGATGTATTCAGATTAGCCATGTGGGCACAGTGTTTGTGTCAAGACTTTGTCACAGTGATACTGTTTTGTGCTGAAGGGATAGTCCGCCCAAAAATGAAAATCACGCCATGATTTATCATGTGTGCTATGAACTATCCCTTTAATAAAAGCAATAGAAAAAGGTAAATAGCAATATTAATGTAGTATAAATATGAATGTGTTTGTATTGTGTATATTTATTATGTTCAATATGAATACAAACTATTTAGAAAATATTTAGATTTATACATTATTCACACATACATACATACATATATATATATATATATATATATATACACACACACACACACACACACACATATATATTAAAAGAAAAGTGCACACAAAAAATTAATTTCTGCCGAGCACAAAAGAAGATATTTTGAAATGTTTGTAATCAGGATGTTTTTGGTCACCATTGACTTCCATCGTAGGAAAAAAATACATACTATGGAAGTCAATGGTGACACAACCTTTGTTACATGACCTGGTTACAAACTTTTTCAAAATCTTACTTTGTGTTTTGGATGAGATTAATTACTTGACACACACACACACACACACACACACACACACACATTTAACACTCTGTACGTGCAAATAAAAATTCGATAATAATAGATAGTCATAGGGAGCTAGAAATTGATTCCACCAATCTTACTTACATTAACTATATAAAGCATTTTTCTGCAAATTTGTTAGTAGTCAACATTTGAACATTTGAAAGGTATATATATATATATATATATATATATATATATATATATATATATATATATCTTAAAATCATGAAGCATGCCTCAGTGCATATTCTGATGTGTGTGGCATCGTTTAAAGTATTCATCTTGTTTGTGTGAAAGGCTCGTACTGAATTTGTGTATGTGAGTGGCGGTGGGTGTTCGAGAAGTGCCCTGATTCAGAATGACACACCGAGGGATGCCAGAAAGACAAGTGTATGTATAGAGACACACACACACACACAAACAGAAGCCCTTCCGACCAGAGGCAAACTTTTGGTTCAGTGAAACCTTTCCTTGTTTATAGTTTACATTGACCATAGAAATGACTGAGGTTCATCTCAAACAGGAAACTGACCTTTGCTGGAAAGCAACCCTAAACGCACTCCCTGTTACATACGGGATATCCTGATATATGAATATTCACACTGAAACCCACTGGAGTGGAATTATTCAGAAACTCGAGGAATTACATCCCAGTGGCGGTCTGCGTTTCGTCAGTGTTATGTAATGTTTGAACTGCATATGCTGCCGGAATAACAGGCATCTTATCTTTCCTTTAAAACAGACGTAGAAATCATTGCAATATTAAACAGATATTATCATTAACATTTAATAAAACAGTTGTTACTAAATGCCATAATTGAGATAACTTGCTAAATGTGTGTACGGTCTAGTTTCATGTGATGTAAGCTATATGCATTATTCATACGGCATGAGCAGCACATGTTGTGTGAACTGCAAAAAATTGAAATACAATAAAAAATGCTGATTTTAAATGAGTTATGTGCTTACTGGTACCTTAAAGAGTCGTTCCTACCTGACATGTTTTGTTTTGTAGTAGAAAGTTTGATTCACTTATATTAATAATAATAAATAATTTATAGCATAGTAAAATAAATAAGGTTTACATAATAGTTTTCATAAAACTCAGCAAAACTCTTACCTGTCCGTTTTTCAGGAGATCTGCCCACATGCTGGTTCCATCTCCTCCTCTCATGAGGACATTGTACGTGAAGAAGTACGTCCCCGGAACCTTGCACACAAATTTCCCAGTCGCTCCATCGTAGTTATTCCCAATGTTTGTAACTATGTCGTCAAACCTCAGAACCTCGTAGCCCTCTTGCGGGTTTCGCAGACCTGCGTAAAAGGCCACGCGGGGTCCCATGGTATATACGGCTGTCCCCATTCCGGTAGCTGTTCTCCCACCCAGAGCAAAAGTGTCCGGTCGATCTGTGTGGTTTTTATTTCCTGGTGGCCCCATTGGTCCTGGAGGACCTGGCTCTCCAGGTGGTCCCGGGGGTCCTGGAGGACCCGGCGGTCCTGGTAGCCCTGGTTTTCCTTGCCGGCCGGGTTTGCCCTGTGGTCCGTGGGCGTAAGTGGGCAATGGGGGTCCCATGCTATGATCAGTCAGCGCCTCGGCTTCCAACTGCGTATTAGTGATAGCCGTGCCCGTACCGATACCGGCCGTTGTGCCGGTTTTTTCCAAGAACGGATCGCAGACCATTCGGCAAGTGCCTAGCATCTCATACTGACCTCCGTTTTCACTGCTGCCCGCCAGATGAACCAGAACAGGAATGAGGACCACCAGCACCAAGAGCAGCATGACGGCCGTGCCGGCCCCCAGCAGGGTCTTCCGTCCCAGGCTGAAGCGTGAAAGCGGCTGGGCCGCCAGCGCGGAGCTCTCGCCGTAAGCCGGAATATTGACCTCTGGAAGTGAGAGGGAACAAGCTCCCTCAACGTCAGGTGCTCACGGAGATGAGAGGGGGAATGAGAACCACCAGGGATCTCAGAGGAGTGTGGGTGTGTGAGTGTGTGAGTCTTTCTTGCTTGAAAAAGAGAGAGCGTGCATTCAGGGTTTCAGCAGGTGAGTGGAGAGAAGTGTTTGGGCGATGAGGAAGGAAGTAGCATTGAGAGAGACAGAGAGAGAATGCCCTTCTAGTGGGTTTCTTTGTATGACTCAAAAAGGACAAGTGGGAGGAGGCTTTCTGCAAATGAAGAAACAGTGGGAGAGTGAGAGAGAATCAGAGAGAAAGAAGGGTATTTGGGGAAACCACAACGCCAAGTCCTTTAAGTGTGTTTTATTGTGCAGTCTTTTGAAATATGATTTGATTTTCCACTTGTTGAACAGCAAGACTCGATGGCAGGGTTTAGAAGTGGTGGTTAGATAAAGCGCGAGAGGAGCGGGAAGACACGGAAGAGATAGTCTGTTTTCTCTGTCTGCATGATGGTCAAGTAAATATGACAGGATGCATTCTAAGCGTCAGTTAATCGAAAGAGACACCTGCTGAGTGCAAGCAAAAGGATTTTTCCGCTTCCCTCTTTCTCTGTCTTTCAAAACCGCCCTCGACGCATCTTCCTGGCATCGTTATGTAATTATGTCATTGTTTATTTATGTGCAGTAAACACATAGTAATTCTTCCGTAGCTCGCTCGGATTACGAGAACACTCTACGGGCATGTTCATAATTGTCTCATTTCATTAAATAAACACTAACTCGTACGAGAGCTGATGATCATTTTTTGTCTTGCGGGGTATGATCTAGTTGTCCCAGAAACAGCAGGCTGCTAATAATGAACACAGCTGTACGAAAATGAGAATAATTTTTACGATCCAAAGCGCATGAACGTCAGCGCAACTCGTTAACCTGGAAAGATCGAGAAACAAGATGTAATGGCGAACGGAGAATTAGGGCTCAGACTTCTTCGTCAACCCACAGAAACATTAGCATTTTTGGAATGGTTTCATTACTGGTCTTTTAAAGTTCAGTGTGACATGCTCACCGGCGAACAATTAATTGCCCTTGTGATGGATCTTAGCCTCCAACGAAGTTCTGACAGTGTCAGAAATGATGCGTCACAATCCTGCTGCGTGGCTGCTCCTACGACGGTCGCCTAATTAAGAAACAGTTTGAACAGCAATTAATGACGTACTCTGTGTGAGAGAGAAAGAAAATGAAAGTTGGTGTGATATCTTGGCACCTCTCTCTTGATATTTATATTCCCATTTAAAACTTACCTTTAGATTGCTTTGAAGAATGAGTGGTCCACAAATGTCCCGAAGAGTTCAATCACTTGAGTTCACTGTTATGCATGTCAAAGTGGATATAAAAACACAAGCCAGCTGAAGGCATAGCCTTCATTAACTCAAAAACTTCTTAGATGTACAGCACACAGTCTGACTACTAACTTTTATGCAAAAAAGCAATACATGTGTTTACATGGTGTTTTTTAAAGCAGCTTGCGTCACATTCAACATATACATTTTTTGACAAGCTACACTCATAAAGCATAGGAAAACTGCACTGCCTGTGCCAATCTTAAGCAAGGAGCTCGAGAACATCACACAGCCGGCTGAAGCAGGTGGTAAATGTTTTCCTGAGGTTGCTGGTTTATTACAGGTCCTTTCTGGCCATTTATTTAATGAATGTCAGGTCTGAAAGAAGACCTGCTTGGAAATGCACAGCCTTGGGCTTGTTATGGGCGCATTTCTGGTACAGTGGTAGAATTTTCCCACCATGCCGGACACCTGGGTCTGACTCCCAGCCCACGTAAAATGATGTTCCATTGCAGCTGTAGGAGCTAATGCTCAGTCCTGAGAATGGAGGCGTGTTGGTAAAGTTAAGATGGAAACAAACCAGTTTTAAACAAAACATTTTACCAATTAACGTAAAGCTTAAAATATAACATAAATTTTAGCCTAGATGGAAAAACAAAAATTTGAAATGTTGCTTTGCCAACCAACTAAAATGAGTAAAGAAAAATGGAAAAAATAACAATTGCAAAAGCACATACAGGTGGCATTAAAATAATTGTAAAAAAAAAAATTAAATTGAATTTTGTATGAAAAAACACTTTACAGTAAGGTTCATTTGCTAACATTAAGTAAGAATGAACAACACTTCTACAGGATTTATTAATCTTAGTTAATGCTAATTTCAGAATTTACTAATGCATTATTAAAACCACTCAGTTTTTGTTAACATTAGTTAATGCACTGTGAGCAAACAAACTAACAGTGAATGATTTTAATTAACTACTGTGAACAAACATGAATGTAATAAATGTATTGTTCATTGTTTGTTTGTGTTGGTTAATACATTAACTAATCTTAACATTTGACACTTTATTGTAAAATGTTACCATTTTTTCTGAATGATTGACGTTCTATTCAAAAAACAGGTAAACATATCCCCCAAAAAAACTATGAATTCAACTGATAATAACTACAATTCTAAATATTGATAAAAACTACAACAGTATGTAAATAAAATTTAAATAACACTAATTAAAATGGACGTTTTACTCATTTAATGCGTAACCCTGGTCTTATTGTTAACAACTCCTCTCTGTACATTATTTACATAAATTATGTAGAATTTCTTTTAAAAAGCAATTGTAATAATTGTTAAATGTCATATTTTGTTCCTCACCGACAACAGGATATAATTTAGTCCCAACCTACATATCCCTCTTGTTGAATATTCTGGTTCATTCAGAAATGCATTGCATCACAGAAGTAAAGTGAGTTATGAATTAATTTTATTCATTAGATTCCAGTTCAAGTTCCTAGCTGCAATGGTGTAACAGCTAAAGGTCAGCGCTAGTAACCAGAATAGCCAGTAAACCACGAGCCATCACTTGAGAAGGACAATTAAAGTGACAGTTCACCCCAAAAAAACTTTTACCAGAGTTTCCTGCTTTCGTGGAATAGGTTTTATATTTATACATTGATAAATGACTGATTCAATGTCGTTTTGAACCCCGTATACTTTAAAGGCATGGTTAAAACCATCCTACAGGTTTGGATGGACATAAAGCCTTTTTTGGATGAAGTATCCCTTTAAATTTGTGTTGCTCCAGGGATTTTCTCTTCGTAAGTTCACGGTGCCTTTCATTTGTCCCAACGCACACAACAGTCAAAAACCGAAGGTGCGTTTTCACACAAACATCGCATACTTCTCCGTCCTCTCTTGTGGTTTGTGATGCTGTCATGGGACATGATGAAGACTAGGGGAGGGCTTGCTGACTATCGCTGTGAGTCACTGAAACAGAGAGAATGTTGATCATTGGCTGCAGGGAACGAATGCTGTGTGGAGCTCCGAGCGCAGTGACTCAAACCCGGCCGCGGTGCCCTTGACGGCGGCCGCAGTAATGCGACAAGAACAGAGACTTTTCCAGCCCTCCCTATGTAATTTACTTCCTCCACAGCTCTTCTCCTCCCCATGCCTCCGCCAGCTGAGAACAACAAGCCCCTTGAGTCAGTCACAAGTCCCCAGAGAGATGCACGCGTCCTGCTCATCCTTGAGCGAGGGGGAATTTCTTGTTCCTTATTCAGTTTTACTTGAAAGCAAACATAATGTACAGATAAACCTCGGGCTGGGCCGGACAGAGCGTGATGTAAGCTAGAATGATCTTTGGAGCTGCGTTTGCATGCATGTGCTCATCGTCTGTATGCAAGAACATATATATGCGTTTGGTTTTTCTTGAATTAAGTCCATGTCTGGCAGCACACAGAGGAAAGGCAATAGCTGGTAACTTTAAAAGCGTTAAAAACAGCTGTCCAGTCATTTCAGCATCAGCTCACAAGTTACACAATGCATTCGCACAGCATAACTATCACACTATTTTATGGTACCACTGCATTTGAGGAAAGCATATTACAAAAAATATTGTAAGAGCCCTGAAGGAAAAAGTGAAAATAGCAAGATAAAACCGGCTATTTGTGAATTTTCTAAACTCATTTTTATTATCGTGTTTTTGCACTGTGTGCAACAACATAAAACACCCAAAACATTTATGCATAATTTCACTTAGCGTCTACTTGAAAGTGTCTTTTGCTTTCTCATAATCATGGTGACCTAGGACGATTTATGGAGCCATTAAAAAAAAAGTCTAATAGTTACGAATGTGCCTCTATTGGCCAAAGTCGACAGTACTGTACATGCTAATTAAGGTCTAGAAATATGCATTTTGAAAATATGTATTTAATCATAAGATCCTCCTGTCCACTCATTCATCGCTGGGCATCACTTCCCTGGTTTGAATCCTATCTCACTGGTAGGTCTTTCAGGGCGGCCTGGGGAAGAGAGGTCACTGAGGTTCCTCAGGGATCGGTTCTTGAACCCTTGCTCTTCTCCACATACACTGCATCACTGGGTGCCATCACACAGGCACATGGCTCATCCTACCGCTGCTATGCTGATGACACGCAGCTCCACCTTACGTTTCAATCAGATGATCCAACGGTAGCTGCCCGGATCTCAGGCAGCCTATCAGCATCTCAGCATGGATGAAAGATCATCGCCTGCAGCTCAACCAGGCCAAGACTGAGCTTCTCGTCTTCCCGGCCACTCCAGCTCTACAGCACGACTTCCCCATCCAGCTGGGGTCGTCTACAATTACCCCTTCGATCTTGGTGTAGTCTTCGACGACCAGCTGACCTCCAAGGAGCACATCGCAAAGACCGCACAACATCAGAAAGATCAGGCCCTTTCTTACAGAGCATGCTGCACTTCGAGTCCAGGCCCTCGTCATTTCTAGGCTGGACGTCTTGCAACCACAATCAAACCTCTACAAATGATTCAGAACGCAGCATCGCGATTGGTCTTCAACGAGCCCAAAAGAGCCCACGTTACACCTCTTCCGGATGCAGCACGCATGAAATTCAAGACATTGATGCTTGCATATAGAACTGCCACAGGCTCAGCACCCATCTACTTCCATTGACCATTACATCCCCTCCAGAAGTCTGAGATCTGTGAGTGAGCAACACCTCAAGTAGCTCAAAATCTCTCTCCAGGACATTCTCGTTCGCTGTTCCTGGCTGGTGGACTGATCTTCCCATCTCTATCCTGAATGCTGGATCCCTGTCAGCCTTCAAACAGCTGAAAACTCATCTCTTTCAACACTACTTGACTTCATCCTATAGTTAAAAAACAACATAAAAACCCCAAAACGTTATCTTGGCTTATTCAGGTTGTCTATTTACACTTAATGCAAATAGCCCGCCTTATTGGCAGAGACTATTTACACGACCTCCGCCCACCAACGTGTGTTTGGGTTAGTCATCATTACAAAAGATGGTCATTTGATATCAGCTCCAATGGTGCAGGTGGTAAAATGTATGGCGACTGCTTATGATAAAAAAAAAAAAAATCTCCCTTTTTAAATTTAAAATCACATCAGAAAAGCATTTATTTTTCAATAAAAATGAAGGAATTAATCAAAAAGCTGAAAATAAAGTATTGGGTAGGGTTAGGGAAGGTGTAGAAGGGCTTTATTGTGTTTTGTAATGTACTTTAATACCAGGGTGCGGATAATTGGCACTTGCAATAAGTATAAATAAGAAATATGCTATTTGCACTTAAACAATATTTTCAATTAGTGTACAGAGAATCCATTGCTATTTGCACTTAGTGTAAATAGTATCTATGCTAAGAAAAACACAGTGTAAATAGCCGCTGCCTTATTTATTTCCTTTCCCTTTTCAGCTTGTGCTTATTTGAATGGCACCCGAGGCTGGTTTTACGAGCACTTCCTCTGTCTGTTTAGCCTCTTTAAGATGAATCACTTTATGTATTTCCCAGTTGTAAGTCACTTTGGATAAAAGCGTCTGCTAAATCACTAAATGTCTAATGTTTTAAAAAGAAAATGTTGTTTTGGTGTGTTTGTGCTACAGATGGATGCATGGTAACACTTTAGAATAGATAACACTTGTTAACGACTTTTCCCTCAATAAATTGTTTATTTGCTGCTTATTAATAGTTAGTATGGTAGGCTAGCTGTTTAGGTATTGGGTAGGATTATGGATGTAGAATGAGGTATTAATATGCATTCAATTAGCACTAATAAATGGCTAATATTCTAGTAATATACATGCTAATAACTAATAGGTGAAACCGTATAATAAAGTGTTACCCCAATCAACAGCTGATATTTTAATTCTGTATATAAAGTATATAAATATATATATACACATTTAGTATACAATAAATCACGTACAGTATAAAACAATTACAGAATTAAAAAAAAAAAATCATGGCAGCAAATAAATGTAAAAATAGCTATAAAGCATAAAAACTGCACAATTAAATGTCCAATATCTATGCCAAATAAGATAAAAACTGATATAAAATGTTGAAATTAAGAGACAAAACTCGTAATTATTACTTAATATATTAAATTAAGTTTCTCCATATGTGGTGAAAATGGGTTTTCATAAATACTAATCTCAATAAATTAATCTCTAATATCAACCAATAATAAAGATCACAACAAATATATTATGCATATCTATATCTGCACTCATGAAATCTCATGACAAGCCAAAAATGACTTTTAAGTAAAGAAATTAAATTACTTTTGGTTCAGCAAAAATTGCCCAAACCAATTAACAGGAAGAATTAAGAAAATATATATAGTTGTGTATAGCGGGAGACGGTAATCTTCTTTCGGTTCTAATGAATTAAACACTACATTGTTCTCAAACCAAAGTTATTTACTGCGATTGAATTTTTAATGGTTGTCTTAAGGTTTTTAATTCAGCGAAACAAAGATGCGCAAGTAGGAGTGATTGTTGTCTCTGTGGAGGCTGTAAACCTCAAAATAAGATGTGGGAAATCAAGATGGTTTTGATTTACATGCTTGCTTCCTACGGCACGTACCACACACACACACACACAGTAACGTGCCAAAGCGTACTTTTTGATGTCAGATTGGTACCTGCCCACAGAATAGTGTGTTTCCGTGTGTGTGTGTGTTTGTGTGTGTTTTGATTTCCACCCACCATCCAGAGTGACATGTCAGTTAGAGTTTGTGTTGCTGACTGTGTGTAGATGCACACACACACACACACACACACACACACACACACGACTCAGAATCTGTGTTTAAAATCTGTATGACATATTACCGTTTAAATTAAATCTGCTGATATATTTCTTTACACTTTCATAAAGACACATGCAATTTTACTAAATATTTTAAATTAGTTTTTGGGTTGATTTGGCACACTGTTAAGACTATGAAATATATTTAATTGAAAATAAACGTTTGTCTCATGACTATTATGATTTAATACGACCATTCTCAGTCGTCTTTTAACCCAGTTAACTAACATTGATTTTTACAATTATTGCCTTTATATAGTTAATGATTGTGTATAAACATCCAAACATTCAATATCAGAGCTCACCTATAAATAAACATTTCATTCATTAAGAAATTGGCCCAAATCATATCAGACAAGTGTGCCGAGTTGTGAAAGACTACTACTGTAGTAGGCCTATGAACATGAACACTTAAAACGTGTATTAATTGTTGATGTGTCTCAGCCACATTATATACAACAGTGTATGCCGCCATCTTGCGGCAATATAAAGGCTGCTCCGTAATCTGAGATGAGTAAAACATTTTAAAATAAAAATAACTCTACCCCTGTCGTTTTAGACTTGCTAATTGGCGATACATAGAAAAGCGAGAAAAATACAATAGAACACAAATACCCACATTTACCTCATTAACTTTTAAAATTAAAATGTACCTTATTTCGCCACAGGCAGGTCAAAGTCTCAACGCTGCTTGTATTTTTACCTCAGAGTTGCTGAATCTCCTAAAACGACTTTCCTGAAGAGAGTTGTTTCCCGCCGGATCAGGACGATCGATGCTTTTGCCGCCTTGAAACGTCATTTCCGATAGCCCGCGAAAAACAATTATTTTCTAAAGGTTAAATTTATTATTATTTGCCAATATTCAAAAGACCTTATACTATAGTCAATTAAGAGGAATTATAGAAGACGATCAGTAATTTGAAATTAAACACTGAAAAAAGATTGTAGACATAAGGTCCTGTGTTATTTCTACTAATGAAAGACAGCATGGTTTTCCTTTAACAGTGGGTAAATTTTTTACTTTTTCAACACAATGGGAAAATCACGTGCTCCTCTCATCTGAACAGTGGCTTACTCTGAACTTTGACCTCGGAAATATATTTTCCACTGACAAGAAATAAAAGTACAAACATAATTTTAATAATTTATCTTATTATTGCTATTATAAATATTTATTATAATTTTTTAACCTGTACTAATGCTTAACCAAAGAAAATAAATAGGGAACTTTACAGTTTTTGTTGTTTTTAAATAAGTGAACCGTAAATGTTTTATTTATTTCCTTTTTGGTTGTAGGATGATGTAAAGAATTTCCTACAAGGAATTTCTTAGCTAATTAAAATATTTTTCACCCAATTTTCTTCGCACTCTATTCTTATTATACTGTTTAGTTACATGACCTGATATTTTATCTAATTTGCTGAAGATATTAAACATAAAACCATGTTGCCATCATCCTTGAACTGTGCCAATAAAGAGAAGGAGAGAGAACACAATATAATTAATTAAATTTGATTTCTTTGCCTCTTTATATGTATATACACATGGAGACCTATTTAGTGGTATTTGTATCAATAGGTTGCACTTTCCTTGTATTAAATCGTGGAGAAATCAGTTTTTTTTAATGAAACAGCAATAGTGCAAGCTTCTCACACAGACTCAAACATATAACAACGCCCACTTTTCTGGGATTACCTCCCCTCAGTTATGCAATACTAAAGCATGATCTGGACTTGGAACCAGACAGAACAAACCCTTGTTTCATCAGAGGCACCAGAAGAAGGTAAAAATGATTTATTTCCCTCTTTTCTTTGTCTTTTTTTATTTTGCATGTTGCACACAAAAAGAAAACCACTTTATACAACATGCAGTCTTTCTCCAAAAACTCATCGGCTAACAAGACATCTGCTTTTAATAACACTGTCTGCTCAAGCTTTCAGAGGCACTGTGTGTGTCCATGCATGCACTCAAGCATGAAGGGTTTTCCAGCTTTAGAGGAATGTGTTTTGATCAAACAAACACCTTTTTCAAGGAATTAGTTTAATCGTTTAACGCAGTAAGTCTGCTAGTAAACATAAGTGTTTTTCTGTGCACTATAGGGAGCAATGACTATCCTACAATCTTCACGCTGTCTTCTACTGCTATCCATACTCCTCAATGCCGCCTTTCCCTCTGCTCTGGCCGGCAAGGTCCTTGTTTTTCCTGTGGACGGCAGCCACTGGGTCAACATGAATATACTGATCGAGGTCCTTCACTCCAGTGGTCACGAGGTCACCGTGGTGCGAACCGACAGCAGCTGGTATGTCAAGGAGCATTCGCCGCACTACAAATCCATAACGGTGACCCTACCGGAGCCAATAAACATAGAGAAACAAGACTTCATCATCTCCTTCTTGAGCAAAATGCTCGAGATACAGAAACACGGAGGATCGCCGATTGCATTCGTGCAGTTCTACTGGCAGATGTTGAAGACTCTCTATGGCATGCATTGGCAAGCAAGTCAGCTGGTTGTGGAAATTTTCGAAAACCCGGCGTTGATGAAGCAGCTCTACGCAGAACGTTACGACTTAGTTCTCATCGATCCAGGTCTGCCTGCAGGAGTTCTGGTGGCTCATAAACTCAAATTACCAATGGTTTACAACGTGAGATGGATCACGAGTGGAGAAGGGCATTTTGTTGCCGCGCCTTCTCCGGTTTCGTACGTCCCAGCAGCGTTAAGTCGCTTGCCGAACCGCATGTCATTTGGAGACAGGCTCAAGAACATCTTCCACTCTGTGTTGAACACATGCATAGACCAATTTATTGTGAGACCGGAATATGACAAACTCGTCGCGCGCTATTTCGGACCCGAAACCGATTTCTTCCACTTGCTGCAAGGCGCGGATATTTGGCTCATGAGGTCGGATTTCGTCTTCGAGTTCCCGCGTCCAACCATGCCGAACATCGTCTACATCGGAGGCTTCCAATGCAGACCCTCCAAGCCCTTACCGCCGGACCTGGAAGAGTTCGTGCAGGGTTCAGGAGAACACGGGGTGGTTGTGATGTCGCTTGGGACGCTCGTGAAAGGCCTTCCTAGTGAAATCACGTCTCAAATCGCTGCCGGGTTCGCTCAGCTGCCTCAGCGAGTCATCTGGAGGCACTTAGGAGAGCGTCCTCATAATCTGGGCAACAACACTCTTCTGCTTAAGTGGCTTCCGCAGAACGACCTGCTCGGTCACCCTAAAACACGTGCGTTTGTCGCTCACGGTGGAACGAACGGCATTTACGAGTCTATCTATCATGGTGTTCCTGTGATTGGGATTCCTTTGCTTTTCGACCAGTTTGACAATATGCTGAGGCTCAAGGTGCGAGGGGCCGCCAAGGTTCTTGACGTCACCAAAATGGACAGCCAGAGCTTCTCGGCGGCAGTGAAGGAGGTTTTACATCAGCCGTCGTACAGGGACAACATGCTGCGGCTGTCTAGGCTACACAAAGACCAGCCTCTTCAGCCGCAAGACAGCGCCCTCTTTTGGATAGAATACGTCATGAGGCATAAGGGTGCTGCTCATTTGCGTACAGACTCTTATAAGATGCCGTGGTACTCTTATCACTCTTTAGATGTGATGGGATTTTTGCTAGCAGTGGTGCTGGCGGTAGGAGGAGCTGTGGTTCTAATAGTACGCTGTTTGTGTTTTAGACTGTGCAGGAGACAGAAATCAAAACACGAGTGATGCACTGTACATAATAAATTATATTTAGTAACGCTCTCTATGAAGCTTGTATTTGTACTGCATTATAGGTGCATTCTTAAGGCAGGGCACATCAGATGAATACGCTAAAAAATATTAATTAATAGTACCATCATAAGAATTAAGTACATTAACATAAATGATTGAAAACACTTTTTTTATTTTTATTACAAGTTTTCTGGAATGAAATATGCAAAGATGACATTTTTATACACTACTTAATCTAAACAATGGATAAAGCCTTGTGTATTTTGGATATTTTCTTTCCACTATAGTCTAATAAATCACTTTATGAAAAGCAAAAGAGCACAAAATTCTAAAATTGATCAATGCATGAAAAAATATGCTTTTAATGCCTAGTCTTATTTTAATGCATGCATAATTGCTCACTAAATTAACGTTAATAATGATGAATAATAATCATAACAACAGTTGTAATACTGTATATTTGTGGTTATACCCTTTAAGAGTATGATGCTGTATAATACAATGAACGCCATGTTATATTAGCTTATAATTGATTATAATTCCAATAATAAAAATATAAAACTAAAAACTGCTTTTTATTACGGGTTACTGCTTAATATTAAGAAAAAGATTTTAATAAAATGAAGTGAAAAAGGAATTATTCTAGTAAACAATTAAAATGCTTTGTAATGATGAATAATAATTATTTAGCAGTTGCCTGCTTTTCATAAAATGCTTGTTAATATGATTATATAAAGTGGTTATAATAAGATATTAAACCTAAAGTTCAATAGTTTAAGACTTTCACTATAACTATGGGAACCGTGCATGATGTGTTTATTGTGTTATAAATTGCACTCTTAAAAGGCATAACCACACACTGTAGCGTATAGTAATGTGTTATAACCACAGTTATGATTCATAACATGCATGCATTTTAATGCATTATGAATATTCTTAGAATGCATAAAAAGCGTTTAATATTTTTTTGTTTTTTTAGATTGTTGCTGAGCATTTTCAGACTTAAATAATAAATAACTGTTGTGGGGCCTCGATGAACAGACACGAACCATAAAAGGGGGAATCGCTCTAGAACCAGGTCGTAAAATCGCTCATCCTCCGCACCCCGGACCATAAAGGCAATCAAGATGGTCAGCCGAGCGATGCAGAGCGCCACAACGTCTACCAAACATTCTCAAGGGACTGTCGCTGCAGTGAGCTCGGCCAATCCGAGAGTACCCACGTCAAGATTGGGATGATTGAAAACGCAACATCTGGTCGACAGCGCGATAACCCGTTCTGTGCACTGACCTGGGATCAGTTCTACCAAGCCACCAAGTCAAAAGGTGATAAGACTCCCGCGGTGAATCAACGTGGCCAGGACAGCCTCACACTTTCCAACCCCAGGAGGTTTGCTCTGTCCCAACATACATTCCTTAAAAGCGCGCCTTTTTCCTTTTCGCTACAATAAAGGAACTGCCAGGACACACATAAAACCACTAAACGAACAATCTAAATGCCTTCCTTTCAAACGAATAAAGGTTCATCTGTAAATAACTGCTTAATAAATGTTTCGGGATGTATGTAGGAACCGCTATATACTTGTTAAATAATCCTCTAACAGAGAGCGTTCCATAAGCGCTAGATAATGCATGTTTGATATCAAATCGAAGCTTACGATGTTTCCAATATCGTGATGAATGAATATATGTGTTTGTGCAATGCACAACAGTGTATTCCACTTATAAGCTTTTGATAGGGAACAGAAGTGCAGAATGTCAATTCTAACTGGGATAAAGTATGCACGAAACCGGAGTCGAAAGCAGGTGTGGACACGCCCCTTTGACCTCGGGATTGGACAACTGCCCAGGGCACGGCCCAAAACTTGCACCTCAAAACGCAGGAACAGAGCTCTCTGAGTTGAGTTGAGACGAGTCGGAGTTGAGAACGAGCCGAGTCGGAGTCAAGCGGAGTCGAGAAGAACTTTTCGGGTCGCTGCAGGAATCGCCAAGGAAACGGAGAAACTTCGGAACTGGGAGAAGTTAGAAGACTCTGAACAAGAACGACCCGATATCCTCGACTCCGGTCCGCTCCGTCACATCACTCCACGGACACTCACTGCCCTTTCCATAACCAACCCGGTTCATCCAAAGCGAACCACCAAGCTAGAGAGACTTCATTCAAACGGCCCGGGAAAGCCCGACCACGTCATCCCACGGACGAGCCTGCCCAATCAGCACGCCGGGATTTCCCCAGACACGCCGAGTGGTAAAACTACCTTTCCGTCTCTACTGAATTGGCGCAGACACATATAAGCGAGGCTAAACCTAACTTTGCTTTGTTGGTGCTCTTAGTGCGATCTCAGAACTAGCTAACAGACTTTGGACAGACAATTATCCATTTCCCTTCCAACCCGCGAATGTGTGTATGAATGCATGTGTGTGTGTATGTGTTTATGTTTAGTCTTCTCAGCGTAGTCTTGTCAAATAGTAGGTACTGTTTAATAAATTGTGTTTCATTATTACGAATTCTTGTTTGTGTGTTATGTAACTGGAAAGTCAAACTCATGCCCAGATCCGTTGTTACCTGCTCGAGGTAAAGCGAAGAATCCAATTGATTTATTTTGCTGATCACAGAGTAAATTCATATTGGTAACATACATTTAAATTGCCCTAAAACGCTGGACGTATTAGGTGATTTAAAGGTATATTTGAATTACATACTGACTTGAATCTTTTAAGATTCAATTCCCCAAACTTGAATTGAGAGCTGATTCAAATGACAATTCATAATTATCATAATTAAAATTAGGTGTGAAAACCCTACATATAATGGTGGAGAATGCGGGCAGGCAAGATTTGATTTTCGGTTCATAATTCATAAATTTGTGATTCGTGATTTCGTGGTTTTTCTATTTTTTCCGGAAGAATAGATTAAGACACAGAGACAAATTGCTGTTATTTCGTACCTCTATTTTGACATGCGAACACGTGAAAGTGCGTGTGATTTGTGAAGATTTTGAAAACTGCAGTAATCATAATATTTGTCCATAGAGACAGAGATCCGCGTTAGAGCGCGTTGAGGGAAAAAGCAAGCGTGTTCCTTGTTTATTTTCCATAAGGCCTTTGTTAATCTGTGACAGTGCGAGTTCCACTGTCATATGAATCTATTTCCTCCCTGGCAAGAGCTTAGAAGTAGCTAACTAAGTAATCCTTGGCCATTTAGTCACTGGAAGAAGTGAAACCGAGCGTAACGCAGAGAGCGTCAGAACGCGAAGTATATGGGAGAAGAAAATTCTTGATCAAGTGAATAAACTGTGCAGACCCGCCGCGTCCGATGACGTCATTGTTTAATTGCAGTATATGCATGTAAAGTGCCTCACTTTTAGCAAGTGAAGTTGTCAGTGCTAGACGAAGCTGATCGAGTTTACTCGTTTGCGAAATGCGCCGCGTCATTTCGGTGGGCGAACTCGTACAATAGCGAATTGCACGTATCCATAGTAACGACGCGGAAGTCCTAGGACGCCGTTTCCGAGTTAACCTCAAAGTGCGCAAGCGCAGTCCTCCGGCGCCATATTTGAAGTTTGTGAACAGAGGCTAGGATACCTGAATCTAATGTGTTGGCATTGAAACCTATGCAAACTGTTAGCATCAGGATAGCGCTTAGACCTCTGTCGTCCATTGAGTTGAATGCCGTGTGTGTTTATGGCGTGTTGAGTTCCATCGAACGCCGGAACCACAATAGTGGGCTTCCTCCTCCTTTCCCCTTCACGTTTATTCCCTTTTTCCTCACCTTTCCCTTACCGAGAAGAATGTTGACAAATGTTTGAACTGCCATAACCGTTGGTATTAACAAGAAACGTTTTTTTTCTTACCCTTAGCATTTCAATGATACATTGCCATCAAGTATAACTGCTTTTATTAATTTAATGAGATCAGGAAATATTACCAATTTTCTAGCATTGCTAATGTGAAACCTTAATGTCATTTACTAAATGCATTAGGTTCATATTCATAAATTGCAACAATATTTGCTGATCCATTTGATTATAATTGCTTGAATACTTTGATGATAATTGCATTGAATTTCAATTATTAACTGCCGTTATTGATTGAAAATTTTAATTTCAGCTGGTGATTTGGTTAATTATAATTGCCTTTATAGTCGTGATAACACATCACTTAAATATAATCCCTGGTTTGGAATTTTAATTTCAGATTTAGCAAATTAGGTGGCTCCCTCCATAATTGCTATTTTGTGGATTTATTTAATTATAATTGCTTTATAATTTAATACCAATATCATAAATTTTCAATTATAATCGACTTGAACTTCCGTTTACTATTCCAGGCATAGTACCCCGGATTCTATTGCAGAAGATACTTAGTGATTAATTCAGACTTGACTCCTCAGGAAGTTTGATCATTAATTATCGCTACCAAATAGAAATTTCAAGTCATTTGCAGTTACGTTGGTGTGTACAGTTGAGTGCCTCCCTCTCAATCCTCTTTACAGGGTCTCTCCCTTGCTTAGGGCTTAGCAGCTAGCACTTCCCTAGTGCTAGGTTGGTGCAGTGACGGTTGTCTCGGAGGTGTCACAGCGAGTGAGGACCCCGTTTGAACGTGACCTTGTGCCAGCTGGGGGCAAGCCAGGCCTCTCTGTCCTAGCATTGTGAGTGAACCCGCAGCAGGCATCAGCAATTGTGTAACGGAGGAGGAGTCAACACAAGCTGACCTGGGCGGAGGCACGGGTAAACCACCCTGTCAGCTGCTGAATCGGGGAAACCGATCAGTACCCAGGGCTCTGCCCCGCAGCCTTGTCAGTCCAAGCCAGCCGTTGACGCACCTCCACCGTGGGCCCGCACCTTTGTGTCAAAAGCCGACGCTGTTTGAGAGGCTCACTGCAATACGGTCGGACAGAAGTCTGATTGACCTTACAGGAGCACAGGGGCGCCCAGACGGAGAGCCACACCGCTGTACTCCGACAGGTTAATCGCCCTCATCACCAAAGCCTAGGTCTAAACCCCTTTGCTAAAACCCATTTGGCTACACCCATAAGTAAGTAGGGCCTATTCAACCCTCAAGTAACTTAACTTATCACACCAACATAGTAAAACCAACCATTAGGTATCAGGCTTAACGGTATCACACTTTGTCAACTTTGTTTACAGTGTAAGCAACTTTCTCTCTCTCTCTCTCCTTCTTGTTCCTTTCCTCTGATCTAACTGCTGCTGCTGCTTCTGAGATCGCACCTGTGGGAACCAGGAAAGCAAAGAATTTAATTTGAGACATTTCTGATCAGTATCGGGTGAAACTTGACGACATTGTTTCAAATTGTTCATGCTCACGAACCTTCCCTTCTCAGCGTGTATCCTACCCAGCCGAAACCAAAGTTGATCGACGAGGAATCGTAAACACGACCCCAGGAACAATCTACTTGGTGCACGGAGTCAATCTAACCAACTAAAAGCTAACACTGTCATTGCTATTGTTTTATCCTTGCCCGGAGGAGATTCTAATAGCAATCGCAGTCTTGGTACTTAGAAATCCCCATTTAGAAACTCCTAAAAGCATCCTCTAACTTAGGGAAAAGAGACAGTGATAGAGCCTAACCCCCTCCTTCCTTGACCAGGAAAGAGTGTGTTACCTCCCCCCCCTCTCTGTCTCTCTCTCTCTCTCTCCTCTCTATCTCCCTCTCTTACGTCTCTCTACAGGTAGCTCCTCCCTTTCTCTAAAAAAAAAAGAAGAAAAAGAAGCAAGGACCGCCTGTTACAGGAGAACGAAACGCCCAGCTATCCCTTCTTCCTGTTCTGTGTTGTCTTCTGTTCTCTGTCGTCCTGTGTGTGTTTACTAATTGTCTCCCCAGAAACGCCAGTTAGAAGCACACCCACCAGAGGATCACAGTTACAGAGAACCACGCCCACCTGACACCTCACATTTAGCATCAACTGACACCACACATCTACACCTCTGTCTTTCCTTGCTGTTGTCTGTTCTGCCTTGTTTGGTTGTTATTTTCTTCCAGGTCTGTGTCAGTCACTTTTCCAAATCCCCTCGCCCACCAAAACATGTCTCACACAGCAGACAACGTTGGTCACTGGGAAGACCTGGAAACATGGCTAAGTGTTGCAACCAGCAGCCTCCTACCCAAGGCCGCGGAAACACTAAAGCGTCAGACCCAGGAACAGCTGGATAACAACCTAACGAGCCTAATGGAACAGGACCCAAGCCAAGGCTACAACCACAAAGAGCTAGCAAAGATCACCTGCTCCCTAAGTCACACCCTCATCGCTACCCTCAAACTGAGTGACAGGCACGCCGCCGATCTCCAACAGGAGCTGACATGCGCACAGCGACGCATCAAACAGCTGGAACTGGAGGCTCAGGAACTACAGGAAAAGCTGGATGAGGAGAGAAAGGACCCAGAGGAGATTACCACGCTCAAAGCCTTGCTAGCAGCTTCCACACAAGAGGTGAAACAAACCAAAAGAGACTTTGACAATGCTGCCAACAACCTCCAGTACGCAGAACAGCTACTGGAGAAGGCAAAGACTGACATTAGAGACAAGGCCGGCAGAATCAAAGCCCTCGAAGCTCACTTGAACGAGTCAAGGAATCAGATCAGCCGCCTAGAACAACAGCTGGACTACGTCAAAGAGGAATCCGACGGTGTCAAGGAGGAACTCAGACACGCCTACGACCTGCGCGCTGAGCCACCGAGGACACGAGATGCACCAACGTCACCCCTGCCAAGTAGGACCGGGTCTCCCGTGCTTGTACAGGCAAGTGAACAAAGGGGGAAAGAGGCGATGCTGAAACACTCACCAGCTCCTCTGAAGAGACATACCTCGCGAGAAGGCCAAGAGAAACGGACCCAGCCAGCCAAAGAGCATCACACGGCCTGGACCTAAAAGATCTCGACAAGATCGCCAGGAACATCGTCAAGTTCACCCCAGGTGTGCCAAGTAGTCCAGACGTTCAAACCTATCTACAGGACGTCGAATTCCATCTGGAAGTAAGACCTCACGTCACTGATAAAGATAGACTCTATTTACTGCGAGCAACATCCAGCCCTGATGTACGCAGCTTCCTGGACCGCAACCAGCCCAGACAAAGGCTGATTACCACCTGCTCCGAGGCTCTCATCAATGAATTTGATGACCCAGAGTCAGAACAAGGACTAGTAGCCGCCCTGGAGATCAGACAAGGCCGTCATGAGTCTCCGCAAGCCTACTACAGCCGACTCAGGAGAGCATACTTCGGAACTCGCAACGAGCCCGAAATGGAACAGGACATGAACTTTAAGACTCTCTTCCTCAGGAACCTACATCCTGGGGTAAGCCACCATCTAGGCGTGCTTGCATGTTCGCGCACAATGACCATTCAGCAGCTGCGCGACTTGGCACACAAAGCCTACAGCAAACAAAAGATGGCTGCAGAGAAAGGCACTAAAGCTCCGACAGTCCTCGACTTCAACACACAAAGTCACGGACTGCCTCTAGAGGGTGCCCAACATCAAGACAGCTTCAAGCCGTCAAGAAAAGAGGAACGTGTCCAACCGAGAGCAAGACTTCCACGCAGGTACCAGACCCAATCAGAGAAACGGCCGCTGGGATGGACCACGTGAACGACAGCGCTTCGCCTGGGCGCCACCGGGAAAAGTCATGGGACAGTTCAAGACCGCAGGAAGGTCAGTGGGAGAGATCGTGGAATCAGTCAACCTCCTTTAGAAACCAAAGGGGAAGAGCTCCTGGGATGGCAACGGAACCTCCATGGGTAGAGCACAAACACACCCTGGAGCAACCAGCCCAAGGACTCGACGACAAAGAACTTTCAAACTGAATCCACACAAGAGCAAAAGACATCACCGTTTTTTACTCACAAGAACTGATGAAGAGCATGATGAGAGAGTTTTTCCAGCAAATGAAGGAAGATTGGAAGTGGGAAAAGAAAGAGAAGCCGGATTCAGCCTGACTGGCAGCCGGACGAGACAGCAGCGACCACCCGACCCAACCAGACACAGAGAATAGCACTTCCTCCCGCACACTCAAAGAACCATAATGACCATAACTTCAGATGGACGAGAAATCCTACCTGAAACCCCAGCAATCGAGTTAGCCCCTAACTCACCATATGATGCTTCAAACCACGGCATCATCCAACAAACACCTGCCGCTGAAACCACTCTGGTTCCTGAAAGTGCTGTCCTGGTCGTCTGCCACTCGTCCGAAGAACTGCAGATTAGCCCTGATATCCTCCCCATCTCATCCCAAACTCCAGTCCTCAACTCCTGGGTGATCTCATTGAGAGAGGTATAGCAAGAAAGTTTTACCTCTCCGTCATCATCGAACGCCACATCAGGGTCGAAGCCCTTCTGGACACAGGAGCTGACATCACACTAATGTCAGCAGAACTCCTCGGAAAAATCCAGGAAGGAGCAAAGACATTAAATGGCCCCCTCAAACTTCAAAGATGTGAGCTGAACCTTCAAGTATACTCCCACACGGGCCTACAACTGACACAGGTGGCCCCGATTCACCTAACTGTGGGTCCGATGAACCTCATCCACCCAGTCTACATCTCACCCCTAAAGACTTACCCACTGCTAATCGGAAAGGACCTGCTTAATCGCTTTAAGCCACTAATAGACTTTAAGCACTTGAAGTTGTGGACACAAGTCCGTGAACCTCTGCCCTTCCAGTCAGTAAACGTTCAGGAGTTGCAGTGCCAAGCCACAGACACCACTGCCCGTTTACAGACCGCCGAGGCAATGTCAAGGTCACAAGCAATTTCAAGTTCAAGCAGCAAGAACCACGACAAAGACTTCAACGACCAAACAGATGCCCTCGCTAAAGCAGGTGCATTACATGGAGAGTCCTGGACGCTCCATTCCCACCCACCCAACCCAGCTGTGGCAGCCATCACCCGCCGCCTACGCCACTGGCGTTGCGATCCCCACCTCCTCCCGTATCTCCATCTCGCCACAGTTTGCTGCTGACGATCTCAGTACCCTTCAAGCGTCGGATCCAGCACTGCAAACCATCAGTGCACACATTTCTGACCCAGCTACCGCCCACGTTTCTGCCTTCAACCTAGCCACCTCCTCTGACCTCCGCCACCTGCACTCCATCAAGCACATGCTGCATCTCAAAGACGGCGTTCTCACGTATGTCCCTGAGCCACTCGCTACGCCATGGCTCGTAGTGCCTCAGAGCCAAAGGGGGATAATGTTGACATACGCCCACGATGCACCATGCGCTGGACACCATGGCGCCAAGGCCACCTATGAGACACTCAAACAGGTGGTATACTGGCCTGGCATGCAGCAAGACGTGGCGGAATACGTGAAAGGATGCCTGGTCTGTTGCCAGTTTCAACCGGCGAATGCAAATCACCGCGCACCACTGCAAAGGAAAGGAATGACCTTCCCATGGTCAGGCCTCCAAATAGACTGGGTAGGACCCCTGCCACGGTCAACACGAGGTAACAAGTACTTCCTTAACGTGGTCTGCGAGTTCACAAAGTGGATAGAGTGCCCCCCAGCTCCGAATGACACGGCAGAAACAACAGCCTACCTCTTGATGAACCATATTCTCAAAAGATTTGGAATGCCCTTGAGTGTCAATTCAGACCGAGGAACTCACTTCACCGCTGAGCTCATGCAAGAAATGTGGAAACTCCTGGGTGTGCAAGCCAAGCTGCACATAAGCCACCACCCAATCTCTTCTGGACAGGTGGAACGTGCCAACAAGACAGTGGTCAGCATGCTGAAGAAGTATGTGTCCACCAATCAGAAGGATTGGGATGTCAAACTTCCCCTGGTACTAATGGCCATCAGGTCCACTCCTCACCGTCCACGGAGTACCTCCATTCGAAATGATGACGGGGAGACGCATGACACTACCCTTACACCTGCTGTACCAACCCGGTGACATGAACCTTGTCACTGCCTACACCACGCATCAGTACCTAGAAGAGTTGCATCAGCACCTGAGAACGACTTTCGCCTTTGCACAGCAACAACTCCAAAGCAGCGCGGAAGGTCGTAAGGCTTACTATGACAGGAAGGCCTCATATCAGGAACTTGAGGTCGGAGACAAAGTGTGGTACTACAGTTTCGCCCAGCCACGGCCAAACACCCTCATCGATTGTCAAAGAAGTTCCTACCTCACTGGACGGGACCCCACGAAATCGTAGACAAACTGTCACCTGTTGCCTACCGAATCAAGATTCGACAGGGGCGCAGCGAGCCAGCCCTGCGATGGGTACACCGGAACCAGATAAAGAGGCACCAGGGCTCCAAGAGACAAGGAAAGGGGGAGACCAAACCCACTGACACAGACCGACTATCGCACCTCACTGATGTAATTCCTCACCCACTAGGGAAACACATAGCCAGGTTTTCAAGCACAACACCTACACGCTCCTTCACCGCACTGCTAGAACCAACACTCTAGTAACAAGGAGTTTCTCCACACATGTGACCATTGTTTGTTGTCCTAACCTCACTCAATGTCCTTGTGTCCCTTCTGTGTTGTCTTTTCCCTTCTCTTCCTCTCTTTGTTTCCCTTTTTCCCTCTAGGCCCTTTTACAGGAACACCCTTAACCATTCCCTCACATCAGGTCCTGACAATAAGATTGACTCCCCGCACCAAGTCCATAGATTGAGCGCAAATGTCGTATCAAGTTTCTCACCCGATCTGCCCAAATTCCAAATTTCTGCACCACAGTTCAGTTAGCGATGGAAATGTTGTTTGTGGATGTCTGTTCTCTTTGTCCATTGTTCCAGTGCCCGATGACGTTATGGCAACGGAACCTCATCGCGCAAAAAGGGGATATGTGGGGCCTCGATGAACAGACACGAACCATAAAAGGGGAATCGCTCTAGAACCAGGTCGTAAAATCGCTCATCCTCCGCACCCCGGACCATAAAGGCAATCAAGATGGTCAGCCGAGCGATGCAGAGCGCCACAACGTCTACCAAACATTCTCAAGGGACTGTCGCTGCAGTGAGCTCGGCCAATCCGAGAGTACCCACGTCAAGATTGGGATGATTGAAAACGCAACATCTGGTCGACAGCGCGATAACCCGTTCTGTGCACTGACCTGGGATCAGTTCTACCAAGCCACCAAGTCAAAAGGTGATAAGACTCCCGCGGTGAATCAACGTGGCCAGGACAGCCTCACACTTTCCAACCCCCAGGAGGTTTGCTCTGTCCCAACATACATTCCTTAAAAGCGCGCCTTTTTCCTTTTCGCTACAATAAAGGAACTGCCAGGACACACATAAAACCACTAAACGAACAATCTAAATGCCTTCCTTTCAAACGAATAAAGGTTCATCTGTAAATAACTGCTTAATAAATGTTTGGGATGTATGTAGGAACCGCTATATACTTGTTAAATAATCCTCTAACAGAGAGCGTTCCATAAGCGCTAGATAATGCATGTTTGATATCAAATCAAGCTTACGATGTTTCCAATATCGTGATGAATGAATATATGTGTTTGTGCAATGCACAACAGTGTATTCCACTTATAAGCTTTTGATAGGGAACAGAAGTGCAGAATGTCAATTCTAACTGGGATAAAGTATGCACGAAACCGAGTCGAAAGCAGGTGTGGACACGCCCCTTTGACCTCGGGATTGGACAACTGCCCAGGCACGGCCCAAAACTTGCACCTCAAAACGCAGGAACAGAGCTCTCTGAGTTGAGTTGAGACGCAGTCGGAGTTGAGAACGAGCCGAGTCGGAGTCAAGCGAGTCGAAGAACTTTTCGGTCGCTGCAGGAATCGCCACGAAACGGAGAAACTTCGGAACTGGGAGAAGTTAGAAGACTCTGAACAAGAACGACCCGATATCCTCGACTCCGTCCGCTCCGTCACATCACTCCACGGACACTCACTGCCCTTTCCATAACCAACCCGGTTCATCCAAAGCGAACCACCAAGCTAGAGAGACTTCATTCAAACGGCCCGGGAAAGCCCGACCACGTCATCCCACGGACGAGCCTGCCCAATCAGCACGCCGGGATTTCCCCAGACACGCCGAGTGGTAAAACTACCTTTCCGTCTCTACTGAATTGGCGCAGACACATATAAGCGAGGCTAAACCTAACTTTGCTTTGTTGGTGCTCTTAGTGCGATCTCAGAACTAGCTAACAGACTTTGGACAGACAATTATCCATTTCCCTTCCAACCCGCGAATGTGTGTATGAATGCATGTGTGTGTGTATGTGTTTATGTTTAGTCTTCTCAGCGTAGTCTTGTCAAATAGTAGGTACTGTTTAATAAATTGTGTTTCATTATTACGAATTCTTGTTTGTGTGTTATGTAACTGGAAAGTCAAACTCATGCCCAGATCCGTTGTTACCTGCTCGAGGTAAAGCGAAGAATCCAATTGATTTATTTTGCTGATCACAGAGTAAATTCATATTGGTAACATACATTTAAATTGCCCTAAAACGCTGGACGTATTAGGTGATTTAAAGGTATATTTGAATTACATACTGACTTGAATCTTTTAAGATTCAATTCCCCAAACTCGAATTGAGAGCTGATTCAAATGACAATTCATAATTATCATAATTAAAATTAGGTGTGAAAACCCTACACTGTAAACCGACATACAACAACATAACAACCGAAGTCTAGCAGGATATGTACGACATTCAGTATTTCAGAATTAATAATTAAAGGCACAGTAAATTCATACCATGATCACAAATTGCACATTTACTCTTGTGCGTGAGTTTTGAGTGCGTTGAAAAATCACCCACTGCATGTGTTTTATTTACAGTAATAGCGTCGTTGTGAACCACATGAACTTTATACATTCAGAGTTTACTTTAAAAGCAATCGTTCGCCCAAAAACTAAAAACTGGATCATCTTTTACTCACCCTCGTTTCATTTCAAGTCTCATTTCTGCAAAACACACACAAAAACATCCAAACAAACAACTTCAAACTATCTCCTTTAGAAGAATGAAAGGTTTCATCATGCAGGTTTCAGACACGAGTGTGAGTAAACGATGACAGGATTTAAATTTTTGAAGCAAACTATCAATTTAATGCAAAAGCGGTCAGTCTCTTAAACTACTCTTCCAGACCACGATGTACACTATGAAGGGTATGAGGAGGATAGGAAGCAGTGTGGATACGAGCACGACTCCAGCTGGGGCGTCGGGTAAATCCTCTTCATTGTTACAATGAGTGAAGAACTGCTGGTGTATGTCCACGAACAGCTGCTCCATCACACGATTAGGGTAGAAGCACCCTAACATACTGCATATATACTCCATACACTCATCTAACTTGTGGTAGTTTCTGGACAAAGAAAGAGAGAGAGAGAAACAAAATGAGCCGGCTGACGGGAAGAAACGTGCCATCACATTCACACACACTATGAAGGAGATGAAAATGAATGTGTTGAACTGATCAGAAGGGACAGTAAAAACTATGTAACAAAAAAAAAGTTCTGTTCTGTTCATCACGGAATTCTCATGCAAAATGTATCGGTTTCCACAAAAAATAGAATGTTTAAATTAGCATATTAGAATTATTTCGGAAAGGATCACGTCACAGTGAAGACTGGAGTAATGATGCTAAGATTCAGCTTTGATTACATTCAATATATTCAAATATGTATTCAAATACAAAACGCAGTAGTATTTGACAATATTGTTGTATTTACTGTGTTCTTAGTCAAATCAATGCTTTGGAGAGCATAAGAGACGTCTTTCAAAACCATAAAAAGTCTACCGCCCTATGTAGTAAATATAGTTCTGCTCTTTTATAATGTAATGAAGTGAATCGTGTGACACAATATTGTAGCAGAAAACCCCTAATCACTCTAGTTCACAACAACAGCCCAATTTCTCATATGCTTATGTAGAAAACGGAAATGTCTTTCATTGTTTAATGAAACAGGAGGTCTCGGGGTCCCTTAAGTAGATCTTTATCTTTCCCCATACATCCTTCAATTGTTCTATGACCATTTCCTTTCTTTGTGCGTATACTATATTGGTAAGCAACAATCTGCCATTTCTCAACAGAGCTTTTGCATAAGAAAATATATATAGAAACTACGTTTAGGAGTGTGATGCACAAAAATGTTTTTTTTTTAGGTAATGCATTCCTAAAACTCAAACCGCAGATGTACAGATTTACTTGAATCTCCTTTGAAGTAAAGTCACACGTGAAGGAGAAGCTCTGGCTTACCTTATCACCATCTCCATATTGCACCAGTCCTCCTTCCCCAGTTTGCTCATGCTGTCATTGAACGCCTCCCAGCACAGTCTACCATACTGCTTCAGCGTCTCCTCGTGACAGTGAGCGTAGTGCGCTTGAGTCAGAAGACGTTTGTTTGATCATTGACAAGTGATCTAGTGTAGCGTAACAGCTCAAACATACTGGGTCACAGAAATCTCTTACCACTGTCCTCATACGTGGTGTTGGGTCCCTCTGAAAGAGTCATTATGAATGTCAGCAGTGCGTGCGATGAGATGATGTGAGCGTAAATAATGCAGACATTATGTACCTGTTATAAAAGTTTTGTCCAGTTCTTGCTGTGCACTTTCATTTTTGACTCTGATACTCTCATCTGGAGAAAAAAAAAACACCATTACGAAATGAGTAAATGTTTTCGCATTCCTGTTATCAATGCAATTCAATATAGGGTGAATGGACAATATATAGTATGGTAAATATATTTTTGAAATATACAGAAGAAAAATAAATAAACAAACATTAGATTAGATTAAAAATACAGTAGTGTCTTTAACTGTATAAAGCGTCCGTCTTTGATATAAGTATTTTGATATAAAAAGCGCATTAACATTAAAATTGTTTGTGATTATTTTTAGTGTCCAGAGAGTAAAATATAGATCTTTTGAATGTCAAATTTCATTCAAATTGCAATCATATAAATACTCTGGAAATGATATTGCTCAGAGGTTTCTCTTTCATAACTCACAGGACTTGAAGTACAATCTTTGACTCATCCCAAACGTTCTTAACTAAAGACACAAACGAGACAACGCTGACATGCAGAAAGAGTATAGAGTTGTAAACCGAACATGGACATGGCGGAGGAGAACTATTCGAGTTCATATCAAAGTATCTCACGTTTGATTGCAGGCTTTGGTATCTTGGCAAATCTGAGCACAATCTGAAGCTATTTGAGATTTCTGGAAAACCATTTACTCCATGGGGGAAACATTATCGTGCAATTCTTTTTTCCTCACAGTTCTGAGAAGTGATAGTTCGCCCAAAAATGAAAATTCTGTCATCCTTCGCCCTCGTGTTGTTTCAGATCTGGGAATTCATTTCTTCTGGTGAACACAAAAGCACAATGTTGGTAACCAAACAGCTGATGGTAGCCATTGACTTACATACTAAGGGAAAAATACCATGGAAGTCAATGGCTGCCAGCAATTATTTGGTTACTAACATTAATTTTTGTGTGAACTATCCCTTTAAAATCTCATACTTCTCACTTCTTTTCCTTTGCAATTCCATTTTTGCCAATTTTAAGATGCAAACTCATAATTGTGAAATAAAAAGTCACAATTACTTTTTCTTTTTAATTTTTAATAGCTTTCATCATCATTGATTCTCTCTCTGTTGATGTCTAAAAGAAATAACTACGATTAAAGATTTTTTTTTTTATTTTAGAGAGCTAATATAGTAGTTTGTCCCTTACCTTCAGATGCTTTTCTGTTATCTTGCGTCGTTTGACCTGAAAATAGAAACAAACTTTTTAACGATCACTCGTGTTGCTACCAGACATTCAGTAAAGCTTCAACTTCTTATAATAAATCTTTTCTATTGTAAACAAGTTAGAAGTTTAGTGCAACAACAGTAAGGTTTATCATTCATAGGAAGGTTTGTAATCTGATTTCATGTCTCCAAGATAATATCCGTGAACAATAGCAATGGCATTGCTGATGTCTACACAGATACACTCATGCTTTATCCTAGATCTTAAACTAAAGATCTCCTACCACCGATCATAGACGTATCCAACAAAAGCAAAAGTAATCCAGAGTGATAAAACATTGTGCAAGACAAATTATGAATGTGAACTATGGAGTGAGTGAGGGAGCTGTTAAGTGAATAAATGGACTTGGGTTAGCTGTGGTTGGAGCATTTAAGAAGAGAAACAAAAGGAGGGAGGAACACAGGGAGACCGTGGATGTGTGTGTGTGTGTGTGTGTGTGGCTAAAGAAAACACTCCACCCATTACCATCCACTGGGAGTTCGCGGATAGTTTGGGATGAGACATTTCTTTGGAGCTCCAGTCATTGGAAATAGGAGTGCAGCTTTCTGTTTGTATATTGGAGCCAGAGCTATTGACTTCCTGTCCTGATAAGTCTCTACGAAGGGAGTTTTCTCAGTGGACACCGGGAATTATTCAACTCTATTACAGGATTACATACTGCTTACTTCCAAATGGCTTTTCAAGATGCAGTAAGTGTGCTTTGTTATCAGATATATTTTCATCAACATACGTTTTAATAACAACGGTCTGCTAATTGCTAACATACCAATTCACAGAGTTTTGGACTTCACGAAGAAACCGTGAATGATTCAGAAGACGAGTCTTGACCTTCATTAGTGCCAATGTATTTCATATTTTAGTCTTTAACAAGCTACAATAAAGGTTTTCTGTTTTTGTTTTTTACTGGACTCTTTTGTGTTTTTCAGTAATCTTTGCAAAGCCTCCAAAAACATCTATGCGCTGAAAACTTTGCGTGCACATCTATTACCCTGTATGAAAAAGATCACTAACGTTTAAGAATAAATAAATAGGTTAACTGTTTTCAAGCACTTTTTACTATTTTACAAACGCGTAAAATACATTATGCATCATTTTGCATGTAATACAAGCAATCATGCGTTCTATATGATTATTGTGAGACTGGTTAACTTTGTAAAACTGTAGACGCAGTTGACATGCGCCGTTTCCGATTTAGAATTGCCCGCACGTTGGTTAACCTGCGTTTTAAGTTTTGTATACCGTGGTTGACTTGAAAATAGAAAACAAACTTTTTAATGATCATCCATGTTGCTACCGGACATTCAGTAACGTTACAATGTCTAAATAAATCTATTATATTGTAGACAGGTTAGAAGCTTAGTGCAACAATAGGAAAGTTGATGTTTCATAGGAAGATTCTATTCTATTTTATTCTTTATTCTATTTTATATATTTAATTTCCGTTCCTATTGTGTTAAGGTAAATGAAATCAAGTAAATGTTACTTTCAGTACATTTATTTCACTAAAATATCATTTTCCCACAAGTTTGTTCTCTTGTGGTTTGCAGGTGTGACTCGAAATGTAGAGCTTTCCCTTCCAGACTGACGCCTTTCATAGTTTCTATTTGTATATGGTGCGCTTGCAAACAAACATTTCCACACAATGTGATAGACTGCAATGTACAGCAATTTCAACCCCGTTCACAGTATAATCTGGTGTGCACAGTTTTGTGAAATAAATAAAGCCGTCCGTTCTTTCTGTTAACAAAGATCATGGCTAATCCAACTCTATCGTGAAGACGATTAAATATAAATAAACTTAAAGCGAAAAAAATCTCAATACATGTGAAAAGCTAAAGATACCAAACCCTCAGAATGAAATGCACTTGAAGTGCATTTATTAGGAAAATGCTCCCGTTCAAAAAACTGGTATATATATTCTTATTAGTTGGCTATGTGGATTTTTAGGTCTTACTATAGACAGAAGAAATGCAATATGATTGCGAAAGAAAGCTTTGCAATAATCACTTGTGTTAAACTACGTCTCAAATTCAGATAATATGAGGTAATAAAACACAACAGCTGAAACCCCATGATGTCACCAGCACAAACAGCAGGATTGAGTCCTTTTTTGGCCGGCTGAATTACACGATCACGGCAAAAGTATGAATATTTCTGCTGACCGACACAGCTTTTAAGCAGTGTAACGGACAAATTGGTTTATACGTTATGTAATAACGTAAGATACTCGAAACGATGTGAGAATATTCCAGAATTTGCACCGCCAACTCAGCAGCAAGACATTGTATTTTTAGTGTTAACGCCGTTTTTCTGCATCCGCTTGAATGCGTGCCATAAGGGGATCTCCGAAGCCACACGTATATATAAACATACAACTTGCGGCTGATTAGCGCGCTGTCTGCGGAGAACATACGAGAGGTAGACATGCAACGAGGCCTGACACACTTTGTCAAGATCATTTGCTGTCGACAAATCAACAGAACTGATTCAAATTATTTTTATTCAAATGAAACTAACGAACCGAAAGCAGTCTTGTGATGAATCTATTTAAATAAATCTATTTAATTGAATCTATTAAAAAGTATTCAGAGCGTAATTTACCGTGAACTGCCAGGTCTAAAAACTGTTGTAACATCAAACATCCTTATTTTTGTATTTGAACGTGAAAATAGATCCTAAAAATACCGCTCATCCTCAAATGAAAGTACGTCTTGGCTGTTAAATTTGTAATCTTTTACCGTTATGTTGTTAATATAATTTATAATGAAATTTGTAAATATAAAACAGCGAAAAACAATTTGATTTTTTAAAAACAATTTTGGCTATTGAACAACAATTTGGCTAGTGAATTTCACAAATAATTACAAAGAAATGACAGTTAACAATGAATTAAAAGGTTTTTTTGGTGGGGAGTAGGGAGACTAAAAGTGTATTTTCTTGTAAAATGTACTCCAATAAACTTCAAAAATACAATTGGAGAAAAAAGTATTTTAACTTGGAATTTGTTAGTAGATTTCACAAATAATTACAATCGGCAACATGAAATTTTAAAGTAGAATGTAAAATGTACTTTTATATATACATATATAAAATTTAAGAATACAACCATAAGTTTTCGTATTGTTTTTATTATTTCTCAGTCACTCATTAACAGCTGTGGAGGTTCTGTAAACTGAGATTTCTGGAACAAAGCTCAAAAAACGCTCCAGGCCAAGAGTCAAATAAAAAAACAGGACTCGTTTCTGCAAATAACTCACAGGAAATAGGCCATAGCTGGTTTGGCACTTCTACCACTACCAAACATCTGTCACATCCTGTCACACTACCCAAAAAACTACCCTACCGATTAATATCTTTATTCTAACTACAGTTATCTGAATGGCACCCAGTTCTCTTAGAAAACAATCCCATGTGTGCATGTCTGAATGCTTTCTTGTCAGCGGCCTGTATCTTTGAGGAAATACTCTATCTGCTGCCAGATGCAAGATAAAAATGTAAAAAAGAAATCGAAAAGCATAACAGTAAAAATGCATGGGAAAAAGTGCTGATCTGAAAACATCTTTCTACGAGCAGAGTGTGAAATAACACCCGTCACCAGTCAAATGTGGGCAGGCTGCGGGTGATTTTGCTTATTTGAGTATTTCGTACGCCGTGATCTTTAAGGCGTCTGAAACCTGCAAAAATTAGTAATTGTAAGACCTCAAAGGCTAATGTTTGCATGTGTTTTTAAAGTTCAATTCATCTGCTAAATGATGCCACCATTGATGAATTCTTTTCATTTTTTTTTACTGTAGCGTATTCGTGTGTACATCCAGATTATTGAATTTCTATTGTATTGCAATGACTGATCTATGCATTTTCACTCATTTTACGCTTGTTTCCA
>NC_056722.1:2899892-3012392 GCF_018831695.1 Puntigrus tetrazona | reverse complement strand
TTTGGCCTAATTACAAGTATATAATTAGGCTTATCTAATAAATTATAACAGCTAGCCTAATAGGTCTGCTAGCACGAAGATGTGAATTGAACTAGCCTATATATAAACTGCGTCACGAACAACACCACAACTTCCTTAAAAGAGTTATCACTCGCTAAAAAAAATCTGCTATAATTTTATGAGAAAGAAACTCATTACGTGACAATGAAATCAACAGACAGAATAAAACCGACGACTCAAACCACGCAAGCCCCGGTGAATCCAAAACAATACAACTTTGTATTCAAACAATGTGCCTGTTTATAAAAAAAAAAAAACGAAAAGATACACTGAAGTGTAAAATATGTGTTTAGGAATAGCTGTCGAACCCAAAATAATCCTCAAAAATTGGCAAAACCTTTATATGTTTGTTTGTTTTTTTCGTTCATTTTATTATTTTATTTTCCTCTGCTTTAGTCTCCACACGAGGATATTGTTCAGGTCCCTGACTGAATCCCACACATCAAATTACGAATAAGGGGATTTACCTAGTCAAACCAAAAAAAAAAAAAAATACGAAAAATGTTTAACTGTCCAGATCAGATAATCACAGCGTCATCTAAAATGTACAGAAATCTACACGCTCGGTTTAAGATTAGTGTTCGAGTGAAAGCAGGCTCTCAATAGCGCCCCGCGGTGGTGGAAAACTGCAACAGCACAACAACGCCGACGTTTTACATTAAACCCTGCGAAGTCTTACATGAAAAAAAAAGAACAAACGCTCAGATTTTAGACATGTTTTGTATCATATTTGGCTTTTATAGCCCACATGTGACACCGCAGGCTATGATGGCCGAGATAGTGACTTTCTGTGGAATCTGTCAGCTTTGACTTCGTAAAGATTGTACAATAGGGGCAAAACCACAAAGCGCATTCAAGAATGATTCACCCAAAAATGAAAAATCAAATATTTTGAATACAAGTTTGCAATCAGGGTTGTCTCGGGTCACCATTGACTTCCATAGTGTTTTTTTTCTGCTATAGAAGTCAACGGTGACCCAACTTTTTCCAAATATGTTCCTTTGTCTAGCACTCGGGTGGTGAGCAAACGATGACCCGGTTTGTATTTTTGGGTGAACTACTCCTTTAAAGTCAAAGCCAGGCTTTTTGTAAACGTTTCGAAATCCATGCATCCAATGCGATCTTTTTTCTGCAATGTTTTACAGGTATGGCGCGCTTTCGTTCGACCACGGAAGACCTGGCGTCCCTTTTAGGCTTCACGAACGACTACGAATTCAATCTGACCTATATGGATTCGGTGACCGACGCCAACGTGACCGACGTCGAGGAGCTGTGCGTGGCCAGCAAAGAGCAGGAGCTGACCATCACCGCCGTCCAGACCGCCGTCTTCCTCGTCGTCTTCTTTTTAGGCGTGATTGGGAACGGGCTGGTCATCGCCACCTTCGCGCTGTATCGCCGCCTGCGTCTGCGCTGCATGACCGACGTCTTCCTGTTCTACCTGGCTCTGTCCGACATGCTGCTTCTGCTGACTCTTCCGTTGCAGGTGACGGAGACCCTGCTCGGCGGCTGGAAGTTCGGAGAGGGCCTGTGCCGGCTAAACCGCGGCATGTACGCCATCAACACCTACGGCGGCCTGCTGCTGTTGGCTTGCATCAGCGTCGACCGCTATCTGGTGGTGGTTTGCACCAAAGCCGTGCGGAAGATGAGTTCCGAGACGCTGCTTTACAGCCTGCTGTCCGCGGTTGGCGTCGCCGCGTTTTCCGTCTTCCTGAGCCTGCCGGAGCTGCTCTTCAGCTCCGTGGAGCCCGACATGGGCTCGGAAGTCCTCCTGTGCGATATGAAAGTTTGGGGCGATGAAGTGGGCAAATGGAAGCTGTGGGCCCAGATAGCGAAGATCGCGGGGTTCTGCATCCCTTGCGTGGCGATGGTGGCGTGTTACGGCGCCATCGGACGCGTCTTGATCCGCGCCGGGGGCAAATGTTGGCGCAGGCAGAGGACTTTGCGTCTGATGGCTCTCCTGGTGGTCCTTTTCCTCCTGTTCCAGCTTCCTTACACCATGGTGCTCCTGATTAAAATATTCACACCCACTCCGAAACACTGCGAAGAGTGGACCAGGTTTCACCTTCAAGAAAACATAACGCGCAACCTGGCCTACGTGAGGTGCTGCCTGAACCCCCTGCTCTACGCTCTCGTCGGGATCAGGTTCAGAAACGACATTATCAGGCTGCTGAGGGACACGGGGTGCGCGTGCATGTGCGTGTCCCATATAACTCCTCAGCACGACAACGGAAGCTCCGTGACGCCTTCGTCTCCGGCTCCCACTGTACTTTCATCCTTCCCGTCTTCTTACCTGTCCGCCAAGAAAACACCCGCTGCAGACACGGCTGAAACGTTCATTTTTCCGACACCCTTATCTGACAAAATGACTTCGGTTATAACCTGGTGTCATCAGTAAACGCCCATTAGATGCTCTGGAATAAATAACTGTGTCATTTTAAAGGTGATTTGTCATGAGATTAATTAGAACAGGATTTATTGTGACTTTTTATCACGCAGTTCTGCTTTTTTTTTCTCTCAGAACTGCGAGATAAAAAAGTCGCAAAACATTTTTATTTTTTTATTCCGAGGCGGAAATGGACTTCCATATGACAATCAAAATGTTATGTAAATTACAAGAAAATTTTCTTTTTAATTTTATGTTAATATTTTGGCTAAAATGTACAAACTGCATGTACACAAAAGCCCCATATACAGCTTTATATTATTTATCTATTATTTAGCATAATGAGTAGTCTTTGGTTTCTAAGAATATTAATTTTGAAAATATTATTTTTGAAGATTGCTATATAGCCTATATATATATATATATATATATATATATATACATACATACATACATATACACACACACACACACACACACACACATATATATATATATATATATATATATATATATATATATATATATATATATAGTAAATAAACAATGCACACATTTTTTCAATATTTTTGTTATTTCTATATGTATGTTATTCTCTGCTATTTTCAGTATTCGGTTTCTGTACCCTCATTTTACCTGTATTACTACTACTGACAGATCTGCAAAATAAATATTATTTTTAAGATACAGTAAGATACAGTTTTATCATTTTAAAGCAATGTGTAAAATTGAAGGAAAGCTACAGAAATACATTTCTTTCAGAGTTTAAATCAATCAAGCAGTCAGTGACTTTTATTGATATAGCACTTCTAACGACACAGACTGTGTCAAAGCGCTGAACAGTATCGAATTTGGAGAATGGAGTGTATAGTATATTAAATCTACAATAAACACTAGAAATTAAGTGTTCCCAACTAAGCAAGCCAGAGGCGACAGCGGCAAGGAACCAAAACCACATCCACACAGAATGGAGAAAAAACCCAGGGAGAAAGCAGGCTCAGCTGGAGTCAGTTCAGCCCTGGATGTGGACTAAGAAACAAAATAGGAAAAAAATCAGTGTAGAAACCGATGCAACGAGTACATATTATGGGAACCTAACAAACCTTTAACAGATTTGATTCATATTAGTGTGTAATGTGTAAGCCTGGTTAAACAGATTGTTTAGAGATTGTTCCAGAGTTCGGGTGTTAAACAGGTAAAGGATCAGCTGCTTTTTATGTTATCAAATGACCAGACCATAATGGCGCCACCTGGTGGTCAAATCTGATTTAAGAGGTAAAGAAATGTACAGATAAACATTGCTGTCATCGATAAAAGCACATCTGATATCTGATATATATTTTAATAGGAAATAAGTACAGAGGCCGATATACTGTATGCCACAAGAAAAAAATAATGCTTTGGTTAACCAATTCTAAGATTAAAAATGTATTTATTCATATAAAGGATTATAAATACAAGTCAAATTATGAGAAAAAAAGTACAAAAAGTTTTGACTTTGTAGTTATTTTTTTTTTTGCTTTCAGATAGATGCATAAAAAGAGCAGATTATATATATATATATATATATATATATATATATATATATATATATATATATATATATATATATATATTTGATCAGATCAGATCAGACACACAATTAAAATTATTATTTAAATCTGTCAATTTTTTTAATTGTGTGTCATAAATCAACATCTCAGGAAAATGCTATGGAGTTTCAGATCAAAATATGACTTTCTGAACATGAAACATGAGGACAATGGGGACTAAAAGCATGTTGATTATGCGATTTGTGAGAGAGGACAAATGAATAGGGAAAGAAAATATATTTCTATATTCTATTAAATATGATATGTTATGAGATCTGGTCAGTTATTACTCCTATTATTACACTTCTTTTTATACTACACGCCGCCTCAAAAACACATTAATATTCCCGTCTTCTTACCTGTCTGCTAAGAAAACACCCGCCCGGTTAAAACATTCATTTTTCCAAAACCTGCATCTGACAAAATGACTTCAGTTGTAAGGTGGTGTATAAATGCACATCATTTGTATAGGTAATTAGTATAAAAGCCAATGGCTTGATAAAACAATTACGAGATTAAAAATGTCATATATATGAATGTATGCCTACACCAAACATCAACGTTAAATGCTGCAGCAGCAGGTGAAAGCGGTAATCCTGTTTTCTGTTTGAGATCCGATCAGTGCGTGGGAATATACACAGGTATCAGAAAGTCAAAGAAAGGATACGCATCCAAAACAGATCACAAACAGCTGTCAGAAAACACAGCAACGCTAAAATCACATCCATCTTGTTTGAAGATGCTCTACAGCATCTTCTCCATTTTTAAGACTGCATTTTTCTGTCGGCTGTTGAGCAATCAATCCTCAGAATGAAGAGCTGGTGTTTTACTCTGTTCATAACATAACTGATGTGTATGAAATAAATGTGTAAATATTCTTAAACATTCTGTACTGTATTGATGATGGTTGTCAAAGAAATAAAAAATAGATGGAAAACACAAGATGTATGTGGAACTGATTTTTTTAAGATGTTTTGGACAATGCCAATAATACCATTTTTTTTTATATATATTGTTTTTAATATATTTTATAAGGTGTTTTACCAATAAAAATACAGGTGTAATATGAAAGAATTGTAATAGTCTTGAAGAAAAATACAAAGTCAGAAACATTCTATACTTTTTATTTTCTATTTTCTTGTTAAAAGTGTACACTTCAACATGGCAAATTACTACATAAACCATTCATACAACACATTATTAATAACACATTATTTGTATTTCTATATCCCACAAAACCACCTAAATGAATCTCACATAACAGTAATTAATTAATGAGTAAACTGTAAACGGGTAACGTTGGAATGTTTGGGGTGGTTGATAGGGCTACTTTCAGAATGTTTGGGTGGTTGCTAGGGCAACGATGGAATGTTTTTGGTGGTTGCTAGGGAAACGTTGGAATGATTGGTGTGGTTGCTAGGCCAACGATGAAATGTTTGGGGTGGTTGCTAGGGCTACTTTCAGAATGTTTTTGGTGGTTGCTAGGGCAACGATGGAATGTCTGGGTGGTTGCTAGGGCAACGATAAAATGTTTGGGTGGTTGCTAGGGCAACTATGGAATGTTTGGGTGGTTGCTAGGGTAACGATAAAATGTTTGGGTAGTTGCTAGGGCAACGATAAAATGTTTGGGTGGTTGCTAGGGCAACAATGGAATGGTTGGGTGGTTGCTAGGGCAACGATGGAATGTTTGGGGTGGTCGCTAGGGCAACAATTGAATGTTTGGGGTGATTGCTAGGGCAACAAGGGAATGTTTGGGGTGGTTGCTAGGGCAACGTTGGAATGTTTGGGGTGGTTGCTAGGGCTACTTTCAAAATGTTTGGGTGGTTAATATGGCAACGTTGGAATGTTTGGGTGGTTGCTAGGGCAACGATAGAATGTTTGGGGTGATTGCTAGGGCTACTTTCAAAATGTTTGGGTGGTTAATATGGCAACGTTGGAATGTTTGGGTGGTTGCTAGGGCAACGATAGAATGTTTGGGGTGGTTGCTAGGGCAACGTTGGAATGGTTGGGTGATTGCTAGGGCAATGATGGAATGTTTGGGTGGTTGCTAGGGCAATGATGGAATGTTTGGGTGGTTGCTAGGGCAACAATAGAATGTTTAGGGTGGTTGCTAGGGCAACAATGGAATGTTTGGGGTGGTTGCTAGGGCAACATTGGAATGTTTGGGGTGGTTGCTAGGGCAACGATGTAATGTTTGGGTGGTTGCTAGGGCAACGTTGGAATGTTTGGGTGGTTGCTAGGGCAACGGTAAAATGTTTGGGTGGTTGCTAGGGCAACGATAAAATGTTTGGGTGGTTGCTAGGGCAACGATGTAATGTTTGGGTGGTTGCTAGGGCAACGATGTAATGTTTGGGTGGTTGCTAGGGCTACTTTCAGAATGTTTGGGTGGTGCTAGGGCTACTTTCAGAATGTTTGGGTGGTTGCTAGGGCAAGGATGGAATGTTTGGGTGGTTGCTAGGGAAACATTGGAATGTTTGGGGTGGTTGCTAGGGCTACTTTCAAAATGTTTGGGTGGTTGCTAGGACAACGATGGAATGTTTGGGGTGGTTGCTAGGGCTACTTTCAGAATGTTTGGGTGGTTGCTAGGGCAACGATGGAATGTTTTGGTGGTTGCTAGGGAAACGTTGGATTGTTTGGGGTGGTTGCTAGGGCTACTTTCAGAATGTTTGGGTGGTTGCTAGGGCAACGATGGAATGGTTGGGTGGTTGCTAGGGCAACGATGGAATATTTTTGGTGGTTGCTAGGTCAACGATGGAATGTTTGGGTGGCTGCTAGGGAAACATTGAAATGTTTGGGTGGTTGCTAGGGCAACGATATAATGTTTGGGTGGTTGCTAGGGAAACATTGGAATGTTTGGGTGGTTGCTAGGGCTACTTTCAAAATGTTTGGGGTGGTTGCTATGGCAAGGTTGGAATGTTTGGGTGGTTGCTAGGGCAACAATGGAATGTTTGGATTGGTTGCTAGGGCAACATTGAAATGTTTGGGGTGGTTGCCAGGGCTACTTTCAGAATGTTTTTGGTGGTTACTAGGGCAATGAAGAAATGTTTTTGGTGGTTGCTAGGGCAACGATGGAATGTTTGGGGTGGTCGCTAGGGCAACAATGGAATGTTTGGGGTGATTGCTAGGGCTACTTTCAAAATGTTTGGGTGGTTAATATGGCAACGTTGGAATGTTTGGGTGGTTGCTAGGGCTACTTTCAAAATGTTTGGGTGGTTAATATGGCAACGTTGAAATGTTTGGGTGGTTGCTAGGGCAACGATAGAATGTTTGGGGTGGTTGCTAGGGCAACGTTGAAATGTTTGGGGTGGTTGCTAGGGCAACGTTGGAATGTTTGGGGTGGTTGCTAGGGCTTTAGATGGAATGTTTGGGTGGTTGCTAGGGCAACAATAAAATGTTTGGGTGGTTGCTAGGGCAACGTTGAAATGTTTGGGGTGGTTGCTAGGGCAACGATGGAATGGTTGGGTGGTTGCTAGGGCAACGATGGAATGTTTGGGTGGTTGCTAGGGAAACATTGGAATGTTTGGGGTGGTTGCTAGGGAAACATTGGAATGTTTGGGTTGGTTGCTAGGGCTACTTTCAGAATGTTTGGGTGGTTGCTAGGGCAACAATAGAATGTTTGGGGTGGTTGCTAGGGCATCGTTGGAATGTTTGGGGTGGTTGCTAGGACTACTTTCAAAATGTTTGGGTGGTTGCTATGGCAACGTTGGAATGTTTGGGTGGTTGCTACGGCAACGATAGAATGTTTGGGTGGTTGCTAGGACAACGATAGAATCTTTGGGTGGTTGCTATGGCAACGTTGGAATGTTTGGGTGGTTGCTAGGGCAACGATAGAATGTTTGGGTGGTTGCTAGGACAACGATAGAATGTTTGGGTGGTTGCTAGGGCAACGATAGAATGTTTGGGGTGGTTGCTAGGGCAACGATGGAATGTTTTGGTGTTTGCTAAGGAATTGTTGGATTGTTTGGGGTGGTTCCTAGGGCTACTTTCAGAATGTTTGGGTGGTTGCTAGGGCAACTATGGAATGGTTGGGTGTTTGTTTTTGGAATGTTTGCAGAGTTGACAAGAGAGGGGGTGGGGTTACTGCTCTCTTTAAAGATGTCTTTCAGTGCAGACAAGTGTCATTTACCAAGTACTTGTCATTTGAATATCTAGGGATTGTGTTGAAAGGTGCTCTACGCATCCTGTTTATCATTATTTACAGGCCTCCAAAATATTCTCCAGCCTTTGTTGAAGAGTTGGTTGCTAGGGAAACTATAGAATGTTTGGGTGGTTGCTAGGGAAACATTGGAATGTTTGGGGTGGTTGCTAGGGCTACTTTCAGAATGTTTGGGTGGTTGCTAGGGCAACAATAGAATGTTTGGGGTGGTTGCTAGGGCTACTTTCAGAATGTTTGGGTGGTTGCTAGGCAACGATGGAATGGTTGGGTGATTGCTAGGGCAATGATGGAATGTTTGGGTGGTTGCTAGGGCAATGATGGAATGTTTGGGTGGTTGCTAGGGCAACAATAGAATGTTTAGGGTGGTTGCTAGGGCAACGATGGAATGTTTGGGTGGTTGCTAGGGCAACGATGTAATGTTTGGGTGGTTGCTAGGGCAACGATAGAATGTTTGGGTGGTTGCTAGGGCAACGATAGAATCTTTGGGTGGTTGCTAGGGCAACGATAAAATGTTTGGGTGGTTGCTAGGGCAACAATAGAATGTTTAGGTGGTTGCTAGGGCAACGATGGAATGTTTGGGGTGGTTGCTAGGGCAACATTGGAATGTTTGGGGTGGTTGCTAGGGCAACAATGGAATGTTTGGGTGGTTGCTAGGGCAACGATGGAATGTTGGGTGGTTGCTAGGGCTACTTTCAGAATGTTTGGGTGGTTGCTAGGGCAACGATGTAATGTTTGGGTGGTTGCTAGGGCAACGATAAAATGTTTGGGTGGTTGCTAGGGCAACAATAGAATGTTTAGGGTGGTTGCTAGGGCAACGATGGAATGTTTGGGGTGGTTGCTAGGGCGACATTGGAATGTTTGGGGTGGTTGCTAGGGCAACGATGTAATGTTTGGGTGGTTGCTAGGGCAACGTTGGAATGTTTGGGTGGTTGCTGCTAGGCAACGGTAAAATGTTTGGGTGGTTGCTAGGGCAACGATGTAATGTTTGGGTGGTTGCTAGGGCAACGATGTAATGTTTGGGTGGTTGCTAGGGCTACTTTCAGAAGGTTTGGGTGGTGCTAGGGCTACTTTCAGAATGTTTGGGTGGTTGCTAGGACAACGATGGAATGTTTGGGGTGGTTGCTAGGGCTACTTTCAGAATGTTTGGGTGGTTGCTAGGGCAACGATGGAATGTTTTGGTGGTTGCTAGGGAAACGTTGGATTGTTTGGGGTGGTTGCTAGGGCTACTTTCAGAATGTTTGGGTGGTTGCTAGGGCAACGATGGAATGGTTGGGTGGTTGCTAGGGCAACATTGAAATGTTTGGGGTGGTTTCTAGGGCAACGTTGGAATGTTTGGGGTGGTTGCTAGGGCAACGATGGAATGGTTGGGTGGTTGCTAGGGCTACTTTCAGAATGTTTGGGTGGTTGCTAGGGCAACGATGGAATGGTTGGGTGATTGCTAGGGCAATGATGGAATGTTTGGGTGTTTGCTAGGGCAATGATGGAATGTTTGGGTGGTTGCTAGGGCAACAATAGAATGTTTAGGGTGGTTGCTAGGGCAACGATGGAATGTTTGGGTGGTTGCTAGGGCAACGTTGAAATGTTTGGGGTGGTTGCTAGGGCAACGTTGGAATGTTTGGGGTGGTTGCTAGGGCAACGATGGAATGGTTGGGTGGTTGCTAGGGCTACTTTCAGAATGTTTGGGTGGTTGCTAGGGCAACGATGGAATGGTTGGGTGATTGCTAGGGCAATGATGGAATGTTTGGGTGGTTGCTAGGGCAACAATAGAATGTTTAGGGTGGTTGCTAGGGCAACGATGGAATGTTTGGGGTGGTTGCTAGGGCAACATTGGAATGTTTGGGGTGGTTGCTAGGGCAACGATGTAATGTTTGGGTGGTTGCTAGGGCAACGTTGGAATGTTTGGGTGGTTGCTAGGGCAACGATAAAATGTTTGGGTGGTTGCTAGGGCAACGATAAAATGTTTGGGTGGTTGCTAGGGCAACAATAGAATGTTTGGGTGGTTGCTAGGGCAACGTTGGAATGTTTGGGTGGTTGCTAGGGCTACTTTCAGAATATTTGGGTGGTTGCTAGGGCAATGATGGAATGGTTGGGTGGTTGCTAGGGCAACGATGGAATGGTTGGGTGGTTGCTAGGGAAACTATAGAATGTTTGGGTGGTTGCTAGGGAAACATTGGAATGTTTGGGGTGGTTGCTAGGGCTACTTTCAGAATCTTTGGGTGGTTGCTAGGGCAACAATAGAATGTTTGGGGTGGTTGCTAGGGCATCGTTGGAATGTTTGGGGTGGTTGCTAGGACTACTTTCAAAATGTTTGGGTGGTTGCTATGGCAACGTGGAATGTTTGGGCGGTTGCTACGGCAACGATAGAATGTTTGGGTGGTTGCTAGGACAACGATAGAATGTTTGGGTGGTTGCTATGGCAACGTTGGAATGTTTGGGGTGGTCGCTAGGGCAACATTGGAATGTTTGGGGTGGTTGCTAGGGAATGTTTGGGTGGTTGCTTGGGCAACAATGGAATGGTTGGGTGCTTGCTAGGGCAACGATGGAATGGTTGGGTGGTTGCTATGGCAACGTTGGAATGTTTGGGTGGTTGCTAGGGCAACGATAGAATGTTTGGGTGGTTGCTAGGACAACGATAGAATGTTTGGGTGGTTGCTAGGGCAACGATAGAATGTTTGGGGTGGTTGCTAGGGCAACGATGGAATGTTTTGGTGTTTGCTAAGGAAACGTTGGATTGTTTGGGGTGGTTGCTAGGGCTACTTTCAGAATGTTTGGGTGGTTGCTAGGGCAACTATGGAATGGTTGGGTGGTTGCTAGGGCAATGATGGAATGTTTGGGGTGGTTGCTAGGGCAACGATGGAATGTTTTGGTGTTTGTTTTTGGAATGTTTGCAGAGTTGACAAGAGAGGGGGTGGGGTTACTGCTCTCTTTAAAGATGTCTTTCAGTGCAGACAAGTGTCATTTGGTCAGTACTTGTCATTTGAATATCTAGGGATTGTGTTGAAAGGTGCTCCATGTTTATCATTATTTACAGGCCTCCAAAATATTCTCCAGCCTTTGTTGAAGAGTTCACAGAATTGTCATCACTGATTTGTTCAGAGTTTGACTGTTTTGTGATTGCAGGGAATTTTAATATCCACGTAGAAAATGCAGAAATCAAAACTACAAAAGAAATTGTTTTAAACACTTTTGACCTGATTCAGCATGTGCATGGACCTACACATCACCATGGGCACACGCTAGATTTACTCATCAGTAAGGGTTTACAGCTTTCGTCCATTGTTATCAAGAATGTAGCACTGTCTGATCACTTCTGTATTTTCTTTGATATATTGATCTCTGCTACCACTGAATCCAGATCTGTCACTGTCAGAAAGAGATGCATTAATGAGAACACAAGTGTGCTATTTATGAAGGCTGTTTCTTCAATGCCAAGCATTTCTGCCGACTACGTTGATCTTCTCCTGGAGTCCTTTGACTCAAAAGTTAAGAATGTCATGGATGACATTGCACCTGTGAAAGTCAGTAAGAAGACTGGCAGACAAAAGTCATGTTGGAGAAAATCAACAGCAGTGCAGATCATGAAAAGGCAATGCAGAAAGGCTGAGTGGATGTGGCGGAAGACAAAACTTGAAATCCACTATAGCATCTATAAAGACAGCCTGCATGCTTTTAATGTGGAATTAGCCACAGCAAGACAGAAGTTTTTCTCAAACCTTATAAATAGTAACCTGAACAACACCCGCACTCTTTTTGCTACAGTTGAGAGACTGACAAACCCCCCAAGTCAGATTCCCAGTGAAATGCTTTCTGACAGCAAATGCAATGAGTTTGCCTCATTCTTTTCTGAGAAGATCGAAAATATCAGAAAGGTGATTAAAACATCAGATGATGTAGAGATATGTCAAATTCAACCACAATTTCAAAAAGGAGTCACTATGTGTGTTTTTTAAGCAATTGATAGCAAAACTTTGGAGGAAGTAGTACAGCACCTAAAATCCTCAACCTGCTGTCTTGACACACTCCCCACATCCTTTCTCAAAAGCGTGTTTAACTGTTTAAAAGCTGACATCTTAGAAGTGGTGAACACATCACTTCTTTCTGGGACTTTTCCAAACTCCCTGAAAACTGCAGTTGTTAAGCCCCTCCTGAAAAGGAGAAATCTTGATAACAGCATATTGAGTAACTATAGACCGATAGCAAATCTTCCGGTCATAGGCAAGATCATTGAAAAGGTAGTTCTGAATCAGCTGAACAGCTACTTGAACTCAAATGGTTATCTGGATAATTTTCAATCTGGTTTCAGACCGCACCACAGCACAGAGACAGCGTTGGTTAAGATAATAAATGATATTCGCCTAAACTCTGATTCTGGTAAAATATCAGTGCTGGTACTACTAGATCTTAGTGCTGCGTTTGACACTGTCGATCATAACATTCTTCTTGACAGACTGGAAAACTGGGTCGGGCTTTCTGGAATGGCTCTAAACTGGTTCAGGTCATATTTAGAGGGGAGGGGTTATTATGTGAGTATAGGAGAGCATAAGTCTAAGTGGACGTCCATGACATGCGGAGTCCCACAAGGCTCAATTCTTGCGCCGCTCTTGTTTAGCCTGTATATGCTCCCACTAAGTCAAATAATGAGAAAGAATCAAATTGCCTATCACAGCTGACGACACGCAGATCTACCTAGCCTTATCACCAAATGACTACAGCCCCATTGACTCACTCTGCCAATGCATTGATGAAATCAACAGTTGGATGTGCCAAAATTTTCTTCAGTTAAACAAGGAGAAAACTAAGGTCATCGCGTTTGGAAATAAAGATGAAGTTCACAAGGTGAATGCATACCTTGACTCAAGGGGTCAAACAACCAAAAGGCAAGTCAAGAATCTTGGTGTGATCCTAGAGACCGACCTTTAGTTTCAGCTGTCATGTCAAAGCAGTGACTAAATCAGCGTACTATCACCTAAAAAATATTGCAAGAATTAGATGTTTTGTGCCCAGGCAAGACCTGGAGAAACTAGTCCATGCCTTCATTACCAGCAGGGTGGACTATTGTAATGGTCTCCTCACTGGCCTTCCCAAAAAGACCATCAGACAGCTGCAGCTCATCCAGAACGCTGCTGCCAGGATCCTGACTCGAACCAGAAAATCAGAGCACATCACACCAGTCCTCAGGTCCTTACACTGGCTTCCAGTGACATTTAGAATTGATTTTAAAGCACTTTTACTCATCTATAAATCACTCAATGGACTAGGACCTAAATACATTGCAGATATGATCAATATTTATACACCTAACAGACCACTCAGATCACTAGGATCAAGTCAATTAGAAATACCAAAGGTTCACACCAAACAAGGAGAATCTGCTTTTAGTTATTATGCTGCTCGCATCTGGAACCAGCTTCCTGAAGAGATCAGATGTGCTGAAACATTAGTCACTTTTAAATCCAGACTCAAAACTCATCTGTTTAGTTGTGCATTTACAGAATGAGCACTGTGCTGCGTCCGAACTGTTTGCTGTTTTTATTTTAAACTGTTTTAAATCAATCTCTTTTTGCTTTAAATTCAATTTATCTTAAATCAGTGTTTTTATTTTATTTTAATTTCTTTTATTGTTATTTAAATCTTGTAATTATTTTATTTCCTCTCTTGTAAAGCACTTTGAATTACCATTGTGTATGAAATGTGCTAAATAAATAAACTTGCCTTGCCTTGCCTTACTTTCAGAATGTTTCTGTGGTTGCTAGGGCAACGATGGAATGTTTGGGTGGTTGCTAGGGCAACAATGGAATGTTTTTGGTGGTTGCTAGGGCAACGATGAAATGTTTTTGGTGGTTGCTAGGGCAACGTTGGAATGTTTGGGGTGGTTGCTAGGGCTACTTTCAGAATGTTTTGGTGGTTGCTAGAGCAATGATGGAATGTTTTTGGTGGTTGCTAGGGCAACAATGGGATATTTTTGGTGGTTGCTAGGGCAACAATGGAATGTTTGGGGTGGTTGCTAGGGCAACGATGGAATGTTTGGGATGGTTGCTAGGGCTACTTTCAGAGTGTTTGGGTGGTTGCTAGGGCATAAATGTTGTCTCACCGCACTATTTAATCTCTGCGTCCTATATGTAGCGGATATAGCGAATATATATTTGGATATGTTTGCGCCAGTGAGCCGTACCTGACGAAAATAACCGCCATTTTTACCCTTTTGGTCAAATATTGCACTGGAAAGAGTTTCCAATTTTAACTTGTCAATATATTTGCCAAATTACCATGTGCGTTAAAAGATGATCCCTTTCTGGAAGTGTTAGAAAAGTATTTACACAAATAACGTATTTAAACATTTACTCGAAACCTCCGCCACAAAGGAATTATATCTCTCTCAAGTCATGCGTCCTGGCACCAGGCCTGACTGACTCATCTGGTCCAGCTCTGTGTTATTTCTGATGCCAAAGTATGGGTATGGGTATGGGTGACAGCAGACACTATACCAGTGGTTCCCAACCTTTTCTTGTTTGAGGCACCCTTGGAAAGCCTTTCAAAAGTTCCCGGCACCCTTATAAGGAAATAGATATTTAAAATCTCTGTAGCTTTTTTCTTATTATTTATTTATTTGTTTCATTTCGAGAGTTTGCATGCAACAACACCTTATACCTAGTTTACTAATAGTTTACTAACTAGTTTCTGATAGTTAAGTAGAGAGCGACAAACACAGTTTTAGCTTATCACAAGAATTGCACTTGATCACAAATTTACGTGCACTCGTGCACGTGCTGCTTAATACAATATCTTCTGCCTCCTTTGAGTCACCAATCAGTACTGAGGCATGCTGGCGAGTGGCGACTCGATGTGCGCCCTGTCCTGTACGTGTGTTATACGCGTCAATCCACAACCCTCACTGAGGAACGGGTGGGGTGGAGAAGGACTCTCCGCTAGAGACCTGCGCGGGACAGATTTTTCAGTCCCGCTCCCGCAACAATATAGATTATTTTTTTCCCGCTCCCGCCCGCAATATTCAAGTTTTGTCCCGCTCCCGCCCGCATGTAAACATTAAAACTGTGCACACATGACGCTTCAGACCTGAACTTCCAGACTTGTGGCTGCTGTATGCGAGTATTTTGCTGCATTTGTCGCAGCTTGCAAAGGGAAGGTGCTTTCCATACCGTCACATACTATAGAACAGTGGTTTTCAACCTGTGGGCCGCGGCCCCCCAGTGGGCCGCAACGGTATTGCAGGGGGGCCGCCAGTTATTCTCAATAGAAATAATAATATTGCTAATGTACGTAAAAATGTGTAGTAATAATTAAATGTCATAATTAATTAAAAATTAATGACCTATTATGCACATTTTCTGGTTATTCAACATTACCCGTTTATTCAATAAAGACAGTTAAAAGTCATGCTTCTGAGTACTCAGTTACTAACCCGACACAAATAACAGGTTCATTTAAATTTTTTTGCAGTGGGCCGCGGAAACATATGTGTTTGGTTGTGTGGGCTGTGAGTTAAAAAAGGTTGGGAACCACTGCTATAGAAAAACATTTCCAAATATCGGATTTCCCTTTGTTTGGCTTTGTAGTTCTGTATGTTCCTTTCTTTAATAATGAACTAATATCTGTAGCACTAAGCGCTCCACCTGTGTCATGCTCTTCAGACATTTTGCCTCGGTGTGGGTCTATGGTCTTTGTTCCTCGCAAGAACCACGTGAGAATTTACGTTATTTTGAGTTGTTCGTGTTGTTTTTGTGCAGCAGATAAATAATATTTTATTTCTTTTTAACTATTTAATTTTAAGATATTTCCATTTTGCGGGAGTCCCGCAAATAATTTCATTCTCCCGCAACCCGCACACGAGGACCTTACCGCCCGCACCCGCGTTCACATATCAAACCTCGTCCCGCGCTGCACTGGGTTGCGTCGGGTCCCGCGAGACCCGCGGTACTCCCGCGGGATTGCAGGTCTCTACTCTCCGCTATCTCGGTAGTCCCCTCCCCCTCTCCCGCCAAGAGAGAATGACGTTAGTGCAATTTTTTCCCCGAAATTTTGGCGGCACCCTCAAAAGATCTCACGGCACCCCTTAGTGCCGCGGCACACCAGTTGGGAACCACTGCACTATACTTTATGTGTCCAAGACTAATCAATCTCTGATGCTTTAATAAATCGGATCTTGTCTTGTCTTATTCCTGCTGCAATGTTCGATGACGTAACAACAGGATGTAGGTTACAGGAATCTGAGGCCCTTCGTCGGCAGGCCGGAAAATACAACTTCCTTTCTGGCTTTCCTTTCTAGCCAGTTTTCAACTTTCCCTGGGGAAAATGTGATTTCATATTATGCCCCCAAGTGTCTCTATTTTCATCAAGAATTGTGTTCACATCTCTGGCTGCACGTCGATGTACACGATGATTCCGTCGGGTTGGAGAGATTTATTCAGTTGGCCATTTTGTCTTTTATCGAACGCCGTGGAGTTTGCGATGGAAATAGATTTTCCTAGCATTGTTTATTTGCTGACCGACTCCTAAGCTTGCACCTCGCAGGCATCTAATAACAGCGCGACCCGTCCGACTGCGAAGTTTAGTGAAGAACGCATGCTCTGGTTTGAGCCAATGAGCTCAAGAGCCTTGTCAGATGTTCAATCTGCGCCGTTCTCCGTTTCGCGTATTTATGTGGAAGCGTATCCAGAATCAGGGAATGCTCTGTTTTTTCGGGATCGAAGATGTTTTGGGATCGTCTGAGTCAACAAGTTGACCCATAAATGTAAGTATTTTTGGCATTGATAAATATTTTAATGAAAAATAATAATTTTAATAATCATCGTGTTATTCAAAAATGGTTTTATGTCTGATCATAAAAAGACACCACCAAAGACGAGGGCTAGTGCATCCAGAACTTAGAAGTTGCTAAAGTTTTTTTCATATACGGCTATTTTGAGAGAGAGATGAAAGCTGCAGTGTGAGTTACATCTCTTGTAAACGATTACTTCAACAACATCCCAATATGATTGGAACTGGGATAAATACGCACAGTAATGTTAAAGCTACAGCAAAGAGTCAGCATTAACTGATTACTCAAAGTATATAACTTATATACAGCCACTGGAAATGACAGTGTTTTTTGTATTGTGTATTTTTGTATCATTGAGATTAGTCATTGAGTAATAATCATAATTTGAGTTTGTATTCGTATTTGGAATGAGTTTTTTCGTATTTTCATATGTTTTGGTTTAGTCATTTTTCATGTGTTTTTTTTTTCTTTCTAGTTTTTATCGATTGCTAACACACTGTCACGGACCTGTCGGCCATTTTTGCCACGTTGCTATGTTTGAGTAACTGAAATAGACTGCTTGCGTCATTCACCAACTCCAGGACCCGTATTCCTGAATAATCTTAGTTGCTGCTAGTGACCAAATTCAGAGAAAATTCTTAGAAATGTGAGTGTTTCCTCTTGAAAGTAATTCAACAGTTTACCTAGTGATTATTGTGATTATTAATTATCCACCAATATGTTTCTAATTTACCTTTTCTAGTTGTTAAAAAACTTGCTTCCCAAAAAAATGTACAAAAATGATATTATAATGATATTGGGTTGGGGGTAACTTAGCATTATAAAATTAAATGCAAAAAAAAAATCCACTAGCCGTCATGCACACGACATTAACTGATTTAATTTGCCTTTTTGTAAATACTTTAATTATGACTTCAGGGAACGAGGGTTACAAACGTAACTGGGATGTTTTGTATATCTCGTGCCATTTTTCTTCACAGGAATGAATGGAGAAGCCTCAGAAGGACATCGGTACAAAAAGTGCATTTCTAAATACACAAAAGGTAAAAACAAACTCTATAGTTATGAGTATGACGCATGCTTATTTATTTAAGTGTTTACCAGCTCTTTGTGTTCTGTTTAGATGTCAGCTGCTGAGACCACCGGTCCCCCACCAAATACAACATGCCACGAGGATGATGAGGATGATGATGATGTGTCTCTCAGCTGCAGTATAAAGAACGAAGGACTAACCGTCCCTTGCATGAGCTCCTTTACATTGCAAGCTTGCATTAATTTCTTAAAATCATATAAAGGTCCAGTGTTATTCAAAAAGGGAGAGATCTTCAGACGGTCTGATATCAGTTCTGAGTCACCTGTAGATAACCCTTAAAGTGATACATTAAGTGAACTAGTGCTCTCTAGCGATGGTCAAACGAAGCTCAGAAAAACAAGGCTCTAAAGTAAAAAGGCTGAACACTATTAATCTTAAGTCACACGGCACTTTGATGTCGTCTGATGGTTAAAATTATGTTCTTATAAAAGTTATAAAAGTCCCTTTGAATACAGATGTCTGCCAAGTCTTTAAAAGGTTAAAACTGCCTAAAGGTCGATCTGTAAATTCACAGCTTAATTAGTTTTTTTAAGAAAATGGCTAAGTATTATAGCACTAGCTCATATCTACATTACGTGACATTAATTGGTTGATTTAGCCGTGTACATACATTTCTGTATATTTCAGGCCACTGATCATCAAAAGCCGGAGTGGAGAAGGTTCAAAAAGACACGCATAAGAAAAGTGCCTTCATGAATATGCAGCAGGTAAAACCAAACCGTACAGTTATGAGTTTAATAAAGACTTTTTATACAAAGTGTCAACCATCTCTCAGAGTGATTAATAAGAGTCGAATGTTCACATGTGTGTTCTGTGTTTCAGACTGCGTTTGAAGCTGCTGAGACCACCGGTCCTTCGTCCAGTTCAACAAGCCACGAGGAAGATGCGTCTCTCAGCTGCAGGATAGCAAACCAAGGATTCAGCGTTCCTTGCATGAGCTCTTCTGACGTGGAAGCTTGCATCGAAATGTTGAAACGGCATCCAGGTCCACTGCTGTATAGAAACGGAGAGATCTTCAGACGGAGAGATATCACAGACTGGAATGGACTGCGGTTAACGAGAGAGCCGTTATGTTTGATGAAAGTGAAAGGAGAAAAGAGCATCAAGTCCTGCTATGGAGTCTACCTGAGGAATGACTTCATCTTGACGGCTTTTCACACATTTCAGTACTCTAGTCTGTATGACGCATATGTTTTCTTCCCCACCACAGACTTTGTTCTGGTTTATGAGGCAAACCTTCCCAAAAAACGTCACATGTTTCACGACAAAGATCAGTGCCTCGTTAAATTACTCGGACAAACAGATGTTTTAGGAAAAGGTTTGCTTGATCGTTGTGCGTCCGGTGAGAGCGAGGGTTTATATTTCTACGCATTTGATGTCCGGGGGAATCTGCAAAAGCATACATGCACAGATATCACTCGTTCCTTGAATAAGAAAAGCCAAATAAAAGCGTTTGTGATGTCCACCGCAGGTCAGCCAGGTGAAAGCGGTAACCCTGTTTTCTGTTTGAGATCCAATCAGTGCGTGGGAATATACACAGGTATCACGAAGTCAAAGAAAGGCCATGCCTCAGTAATAGATGTCAAACAGCTGTTTAAACACACAGCACCGCTAAACGCAAATCCATCTTTTTTGAAAAAGCTTTACGGCTTCTTGTCCAACATCATTCGTAAGATTCGATGTTTGCCGTCCCTGAGCACTCAAACCTCTGATGATGATTCAGACTGAAGCGGTGGTAATGATATAGCGTGATACTGAATCACGATATTACACCTTGGATGCACATTCTCATATTTTTTCGGTAAATTCTGAAGTTGCACTGCGTTCAAAATGATAATCAATTGCATTGAGGATCCAAGTCACTAAATGACCAAGTGCGCGTTTAGTGTTTTGGGGGCCCTAAGCAAATGGTACCGGGGCGAGATGACTAATGTCTCCCTGTTCTCTTTCATCTGTGGAAGCACTTGTTGACAGTTTTAAAGTAATAATGAAATCTGTATATTTTTGTCCTTGTCTGCAAACTGACTACTGTGGAGAATTGTGACTTATTAATTGCATCCGAATCAAAAGCTATAAGCAGTTACAATATAGTCACTTTTTAAATTAAAAAATTATTTATGTAACTCTTTATTTTGGATGCAATTAATGGCTGGACCCCTTTATTTATTCAGAATGTTTTCCATTTGTGCCATAATTATTTTTCAAAACTGACAAATTGATAACTGTTTACCTAGACTTGCTAAACTGTAGCATTTTCAGGGGAGAAAAAAAATATTAAATAAATTGCATTTTAATTGTGTGTGTGTGTGTGTGTGTGCATATGTAGAGAAGATGTAATGTGCCCTGCCTTTCTGTTTCTTTTAAAGGGTGTGAGCCTCTTTTCACACAAAGCTTTATTGTGAGGAGGATTATCACATTACTATTATGTTTTAGGTCTATTTGGGTTAATTCACCCTATTTTGATTACATCCAGCATTTATCTTGCTCTGTCATGTGCTGTAGTTTATCTTTCCTTGTGTTTGTGGGCCTACTATTAGGTTAGTTGCAGTTTCAACTACATTCATTTTCCTTCTTCTATTTAGCAGAAGTGCTTTACCAGAAATCCGATGCATTATAGTCCAAACATGGGGGCGCCAGCATTTACATGAAAAATAAGGTGGATAGGTGCTTCTCTGAACCGTCAGAGCTCGTATATGATTGAGAACGCAATGGTTACGACTATTACAAATTGCAGCATGGCCCCCAGATGGAATTAGCAGACAATATCTGCAAGAAGCTGAGAAAAAGTATTAAAAAAGTGGAAATGGGTTTAATAAAAGCACAAGCAAACAATACAAGTTAGAGCACATGCAATGTATAATCTGCAACAAAAATCTTGTATGAAAGATACACATTCAAATACAAAAAAAGAAAAGTCTGGAGTAGGCCTACAAAAACAGCGCTTCAAGTAAATGCCAGATTCTCATCCAAACATCTGCATCTGGAAAAATCCTTCACAATTTTTTGTGTAATGCAGCGAATGTACTGTATTTTACATTTAAGGCTTAGCATTGGTTACATATCCACTATCTAGAAAATATAGGGTTGCAATTCAGATGCCTCACAATCAAGTTTCGGAGTTTCGAAGTTGATCGGATATCACAAATAAAATAAGTGGGCTGCTGTGAAATTCTGCATTTATAAACTGCTATTCAATATCCAGAATTCTTAATTCAAAATATGTTTTTACCTTTTTTTAAGCGAATTGTGTGTTTTCCCTCTAGTTTAAGACTCAGTGGCTCTTCATCCGGTCATCCATCACAGATTCTGCAAGAGAACAAAATCATGTAAGACACATACAAAAAGCAGTCAAAGACTTATAGGCCTACTAGTACTATGTATGTTACCTTCTGTTTCTATTTTGCAACTTTAAGCAGTAGAGAAGGGGGCCCCATCAACGCTACTCTTCTCCTTCTTTCTGGGCATTGAATGCTTTATCTTAACCAGGGAGCTGAACTTGATGAAGTTGTTGACGATTATGGGCACAGGCAGGACGATGAGCAGAACACCGACCATTGCACAGAGAAAGAATACCAACTTGCCTTGCAGTGTTATAGGACACATGTCTCCATAACCCACCGTGGTCAGTGTAACCACAGCCCACCAAAAACTTGTGGGAATGTCGGTGAAGTACATATCTTTAGCGTCAACTTCTGCAAAAAAAATCATGGTGCCAAAGATAAGCGTGCAAATGAAGAGTGCTATAGGGGCTGCGCAGAGAGTCGTCGCACTGGCTCGGAGAGCGTGGTTGAGCACTCTCACGTCGAACACATGCTGCATCAGCTTGAAGACGTGGAGTAAACGTATGCATCGCATTGTGTGCAGAACGCCCACCGCCTTCTCGCAGTACACGCTCGAACACCACCGCAGGAGCAGCGGGAAGAGGGCCAGCAGGTCGACGGCGTTCATAACGTTCACGAAGAAGCGCGCTTTGCTCGGACAGCTGCCCGCGCGCATCACGAACTCGAACACGAACCATAGCGAACACACCATCTCCACCGCGTTTACAGGGTGTGCAAGACGGGTCTCCGTGTCATTCTCGCTTGAATTCCCCAAAAACTGGAGAGACTGGGAAAAGTACGTATTGGGTTTTGTCTGCACAGAGAATACGGCGATAGAGAGCAGGATGAAGGCCAGAGATACGATCGCGATGACCTGGAGAAACAGAAACATTTGGATTGAGCAGAGAATCAAGCATCTGGAGAAGAGTGACGGCAATCATCACTCGCTTTAGGGCTGTGCACCATGACATGACCTATCGGTAAGCCCCGCCCACCTTAGTTACGACGTTTCCATCCACCTATTTTTTATGGAATATGGCATAAAAAAACACACACACACAGAAATGTGGATGAAAGGTCATGTGACTATGAGACGAGATAACTTCTCATTCACTAAGCAACTATATGTTGTTATGGTCATTCTGAAATGGATAAGCAAAGTTTGTCATCTAAGTATTTTCTTAAACGACTGCGTTCTTGAACAGCAGCATTGACCGCCATTTATTGTGCTATATTAGATATGAAAATTATTATATTCAGTGCCTTCTCCTATTGATATTTAGTGCCATGGTTTACCAGTAAGTGATTTTTTTTTTGCTTGTTGGATGGAAACTGGGTTTCATTCGCTTATGTTTTATGCGATATTCCAGTTTTGCACATAAGTCGGATCTTTGGATGGAAACATCGCGAGGGTTGCTCCACAGTGGAGTTGCTCACTGTCTTGCAATGACAGTTGCAGTCCGAAAACCTTGTCCAATTATGTTTTTGCACAGTTTTGATACTCGATTGCCATTGGCTCATCTGAATTAGAAGGGAAGGGCTTACCGATAGGTCTATTGCGTTGAGAATTTGAAACAAATTTGAATCCTGATGTAAAACTGCGCGCAGCCGTTTGTAAATTTTATGGGTGTCATCCTCATCCAGCTATTTTTAGCTGTTGTTTCGCTACTTGATATTGAAAATCATGTTATTTTAATGTATTATCTTAAATATGAACAGACAGGTTTGTAGTGTGTAGTTTTTCTCCTCGTTATTTACCTATAGCGTCTAACGAACCGGAAGCCTCACCCATAGGCTTACTAGGAAAAAGGTGGGATAGCACATCCCTGCATGAACACAAACTCACTTTGGCAGCAATGGATGAATATGGATTGTCAAAGAGAGCCCATATCTTCTGCCGCAGAGTTCTGGAGTTGCTGGATCTGCCTTTTTGACCTGGTTCCTCATCTGTCACTGAAGGTTCAACTTGAGCCAAAGCCTCTACGGTATCTTTGTTCTGTCGGTATGTCGCCCAGCAGCAGGGCTCCACGTCCGTGCCGCTAACAGCCCAGAAAGCGAACTCCTCTTCCAGCAGCAGCCCGCACAAGTTGGTTGGGCAGTGCAGCTTCCCGCTCCTGTAGTACTGCAGCACATGGGCGAAGACTTCGGGGTTGCGATCAAAAAAAAGCTCTGAAGAATGCTTCTCGGTGTCCACCAGCTTGGCGAGACGGGACCCCGGAAGGGTCATTAGGGTGCTCGCGTGGGTCTCATGTTTCACTCCTCCGACATTTATCACTATTTTTACACTACTGCTCTCAGAGGCTCCCAGTGAGAAGACACCCTCAGAACTCATAGTAGCAGACAAAGAGATCGGTGTTGATGTTCTGCAGATGTTTTGAAGCCGCTTTTCTGCGATTCAATGAAAAGTTATCGTCAATATTAAATGTAAATGCAACATAGATAGACATTTATAGACTTAACATAACAAAAAAGACTTAAAAATGTCAATATACTGTACAGATATGGTTACATCGAACATTTGCAATGTCCTTTCCAAAGAAACACATTCAAGAAATTGCACGAATGTGTAAAACAATTAAAAATTAAAAATAAAAGATGAAAGATGCACGAAAAGATAAACTGACCTTTGTAATCTTTACACACACAAATTTTCCTTGGGATACAGAATATTACTTTTCTAATTCCCTGCAAAGTTCTTAGAGACGTCTCTCCATGTAGTCCGTAACTTGGAGTGGTGCAACACCGACTCAAGCTTTGCAATTTAATAATTTTCTAATACTTTCTATAGTCCAGCCTCCAAAGTCGCAAGCCGCTATTCACCAAAGAATGTTCCTTTTTTTTCTGTCAAGCCAGCTGCTAGAATGAACTTCCTGTCAGTCGATTTTAAAGAATCAACACGTGAAGACACGTGACTGCCCTCTAGATACTTTGTATATGTTATGTAACAAATGTTATAGATATATATGTTACTATAATTTGGTTAAAGCTGGCATGCCTAGTTACATTATTTTTTATGCTGCATTAAACAGTGGCTTCCTATTCATTTCTGTATTTGTTAAACTGTCGTTCGTAGACAACAGGGTTCTTTTTTTGATGATTCAAATCCCAAAATGTAAAAAGAAAACATCTTAGCAGTACAAAGAGCCAAAATGAAGAGAGATCACATTTTAGTACATTTCAGGGAGATTTATGCTGCACAAAATAATATCACCCTAACGCTAAACATGTTTGTGCATGCTTCCAACACACACACACACACACACACACACACAAACACAAACATAAACCCATAAATTCATATCAGCCAGTGAATCTTTTCATCATCATCATTATTATTATTAACACTATCAGAGAGAGACAGATAAACATTAGAATAAGTACATATGGGGGACACAATAAAAATATAAAGGTCTGCCATCAATGAATCTCCTGAAGAACCAGTAGGTGGCGTAATTGCTCAGTACTTTTTTTTACATGTCTTAATCGAGCATTAATTTGCAGGGGCTACTGTGTAAACTTTTTAATCTTTTTAAACTTTAATATATTTTTTAAAAAGAAATGCATTTTTGTGTGCGTTTCAGCTTTCATAAAACGACAGGGTGAACGACAGGATGAATAATAAAACATATTATAGTGGGTAAGCCAACTGTAGTCATATAACAAACAATACTGTTCAAAGCACCCTACAGCGTAATAAAAAGATATGTTTAAATGAACACATTTAGTATGAGTCCTCAGATGCAGCGTAAAGGAACAGATGTGTCTGCTGACGCTATTACATCTACTATGGTTTCTATGGGCTGTCATTTGCATTGCAAATGAACACTGCAGGGACATAATTATAGTGCACTCTCTAGTAAATTATATATATATATATATATATATATATATATATATATATATATATGAAATTATAAGAAATTTACTACTTTTACTCATAACAAATTAACCAAAAGTGAACAAAAAAATGAATTTTTTTAAAAAAAAAAGAGAATATAATGTTCGTCAGAGAATACTGACCCAATTTATCGGCTTCCGTAAAAATACGTAGAAGCTCATATGTTTTTAACATTGATATTAATGAGAAATGTTTTTTGCTTTTCGTTTTTTTGACCAGCAGATCAGCATATTAAAATGACTTCTGAAGAATCACGTGACACTGAAGACTGGAGTCGCCGAACGACGTTGAAAATGTAGCTGTACGTCACGGGAATAAATCGCTTTTTAAAATATGCTGAAACAAAAAAAAAAGTTATTTGAAGTTGTAACTAATATTTATGCTGCACTTAAAGGATTCATTTCAAATAATAATTATTAATAATAATTTTGCATTTGTTACATCATTTTGTTACATTTGTTACAACTATTCGTCTGAGGTCATTCCCAAATGTGTGTGCAGTATAATTTGGTCGTCTTTAGCATCCTAGCAACAAACACCAACAAGTAACACGAGACTCCGGTTGTAGGTGAACATCTGAGTCAGTATCAGGTGTTCATAAAACACACACACACACACACACACATATCAGAGTCTACAAATCCAGCACTAGGACCCAGAAGCGTCCCAGTCCCCACATCACTCACTCCTCTCCTCCCTACCTGAACTACTCACTCCAGGATGGGGCACAGAGATGTCGCAGAGACCAGAAGACGACTAAAACACATCCAAATAGACAACAGCCTTGCCTACCGGTGTCATTTTTCTCTCTGCATACACAGCCTGCGGGTTTTGCCTACTGCAAACGGACAAGAGAAGACTCCAAGGGACCTGAACAAGTCAGCAACTATGTGAAAGCCACAACCTTTTATGGATTTAACTCCGGATTCTGTAGGATTCAAGCTGTTTCGGGCGTTTCCAAAGTGTCCCACCGCTGGGACCGAATACGAACTCAAGCCACTCAAGTGTTTAAAATCGGTCAGCAAGAGTAAAGTTGTACTTCACTGAGCAACATCTAAATTATCTGGACTGTATATGTGTACCTCTGCGAGTAACTCTGCATACGGTCATGGGGAACGCAGCTGGAAGTCTGGAGATGTCCCCTGGACGGGACGTCAAACGGCCCCTCAGCACCTACGGGCAGAAACAGCCACCGGCCCCTAAACTGCCTCTTCCACCTGAGGACGAATTAGAAGAGAGGTTCAGCATGGTGTTGGTAATATCCTATAATGCACTGCACCACGAGGGTTTCAGTTCTAATATGTCTTTTATGCTTTAAGCGTTTTGCTGATTTGAGATTCAGAAACACGGCATGCTTTTTTTTAGTATAGTGTAGTACTGTATGCGCGGGGCGCTCCACTGCGGTGATTGTAAATATGTTTGATATGCATTGTGATATGCATCTCTTTGCACGCAGAAGCGAAGGATATTATCAAGCGAACGCAGGCAGGGCTTTCGCACGACTGGAAAGAGAAACAGCAGAGCTCGTCTGAACGATATAACACAGCTAGACTGTGATGGAATGCGTACTGAAGCGATTGCATTCATATGCGTGCTTGTGGAATCTGCCAAATCTCGCTGAGTATGTGTGTTATGCATCAGCGAGGCTGTAATTGCACAGCTGGGAGACTTTAATGCATCATTAGGTGCTTTTCACGAGCTTTATCTATCATCTGCATCTCATTTATGACGAGTGTACAGTGTGCGAGTGTGCGGCGGCTTGGCACTTTTTTCATTTTTTAAGTATGGTATGGTAAAGATTCTGTAATTCTTTCTTTACGTATGATGGAAATAAACAAAACAAAACCAGAAACATAAATGTTTCACCCAAAAGGAAAATTTACCTTAAAAAATTCTGACAAGTTTCTTCATCAGAACAGAATTGGAGCACCACCAGTGGATGCTCTACAGGGAATGGGTGCCGTCAGAATGAGTCCAGAAGGCTGATTAAAGAGAATCCACAAACTTTATGATGTTTTAACTTCTAACCGTTCAATTTCGTATCACTCTAGACCATCAATTAATGTCTCGACAGGCAAAAAACTGAATCAGGAGAGAAATATGCACAGTTCAGGAACCTTTTGAGGTGAAAGTGAGAGTTTGAAGTTAAAAATGTATAAATGATGTGTTTGTTTGTATGTACTTTGTATTTGTGGATTATTGTGATGTTTTTATCAGCTGTTTGGACTTTCATTCTGACGGCACCCATTCACTCCAGAGGATCTATTAGTGATGCAACATTAAAGTGCCCCTGATATGGGTTATGAAAGGTTCATATTTTGGTTTTGAGAGTCCCAAACAACAGGTTGACATGCATGCAAGCTCAAAAACATTTACATTTTTTTTTTTTTTATAATATACATTTATTTTTACTTTATAATATAAATGTATTTTTACCTTGTTCAACGGTTAATTTTTCCAAACCTGGTGATTGGTGGATTTCATTTAAAGCAGTGTTTGTGAGCTTTTAATCCCAAAAAAAAGCGGCACCTAGTGGCAAAGAATGAATTAGCATTTTCATTCGGACCAACGTGGAAAAAAAACAACATCGGGCGATATGCTAATGTTTCATTTGGACGTCAACACGAAACAGCCTGGCATTCGTTTTTTAAAAACATCACGTTTCAACGATTCAGAGTCGACTCTTTCTTTTGAGAGTCAATAACTTTATACACGTCGCACTTTCAGATTTAAACCTTTGCGGGATGTTTTCGTTCACTTAGAGCTGTTGAACAGCGCATGAAAGCTCATTTTCAAAAATCCATAACAGTTGCGCTTTAAATCTCTCCAAATCTGTTCCGATGAAGAAACAAACTCATTTATATCTTGAATGGCCTGAGGGTGAATACATTTTTAAATTCTTGAGAGAAATATATCTTTAAAGCATATACAAATATGCAATAGCTTTACGTGAGGCGCAGATTGAAATTTAAGTCATCATTTATTGAAAATCATCTCGACATAACTCCACACACCTTAAACTTATATATATAATACATTATATCAGCACAAAAATGATCCAGCACTGTTGGCCTGCTGGACAGTTATAGCTAAGGCCTACAATAACCTACTTATAAACTAGTTAATTTATTTCAAGAAAACTGAACCAGATTCACACTAATGCATTTCACATGCCAGTTTCTAATCTTAAAAGACCGAATCCAACAGTACCCATGTTTAAAATTAATATTTAGCTAGTGTTTTACTTAAAAAAGTCTGTCTCTAGTGCTTGTTAGCAACGTTAGCTGTAATTTATTCCATGTTAATTAATTTACTTTGCCAATATCCTTAATGCTGTTCCTAAATCAGATAAGCACTCGGCACTTTCCCGTCATACAGCAGTGAAAGGCCATCTAAGTATTAAAGCGTGGTTCGAACAGTTTTGTTTTATCCAGTCGTCATCTACGATGCCTACGGAGAACGAGAGAGTTTGGGACGTGCTGTTTGTATAATGGAAATAGAATGCAAATAATGCGAGCAGCACCGGCGGCCTGTTTGTGATAAAACACACAATTAATAGAGCAATCCTTCAAAAACACACCCGGTCGGGTAGGAAATGTAAATATAACACGGCAAAGCTTCAGTGCAATTACCCGCGAGCTTGTTTAGTAAAAGTTACAAGCTTTCAATTAAAAGGTATCGCGTAACAGCATGCGCACGCACACACACAAACGCATGCAAATACACATTTACAGAGAAATCTGTTTCTTTTTCCTTTGTGAGGCTGAATTCGAAAGCAATGCATGCGTGCGTGTGTTACAGCTTTTAAAACACGCCGGCTGCACGGCCTCGCCAAGAAGAGGAGCGCAAGACATCTGCAGAAACGACAGGCCTGCAATTATACAAATGGCCCGTTCAGTTATTGATATTTTGCATGCGGCCACTTACAGAAAGGACAAACCATCCATCTTCTGCTGTAGTCCAGCCTTCAGCGGATCTAGAAACACCCAGGACCAAATATCTACGCGTTTCGATGAATCAAAGTCAGCTCTGAATGTATTTCAATATAATTATTACTGCAGAAATTTGCAATAAAAACCAAGCTGATGGTTGAAAATAACAACAGTATGAGAAAACACCAGTCTGAGGCGTAAAATAAAGAAATTAGGCATGGATTTAATGCACTTTAGCTACCAGTATCATCTGCATCTAATTTATGATGAGCAGATGAGTTATTTTAAAATCAGTCATATGCTGTTATGTTTTTTATTAGTCTGAATCTTTTATTTTTTTATATTTTATTTTACATTTTCATTAAAAGTAATATATATATATATATATATATATATATATATATATATATATCAAATAACAAATTGAGATTAATTGCATCAAAAATAAAAGTTTTTGTTTGCATAATGCATGTTTTTATTATGCATATTTATTAAGTACATACAAATACACACACATGCACACACAGTATATAATTTTAACATATTTACATATATTCATACAATTTTTATTTTAATAAATATAATTTAAGTGATATAATTTAAATAATTTAAATATAATTTAATTTATAATTTAAGTGTCTTAAAAATATGATAAAAAAATGTTAATGTCATTAAATGCATTACAAAATCCTTGAGGTGATTATAAATGTACCTGATTCGGCTTACAAACATACTAAAAAGTGATAAGCTGAAAACAGTGTAATCTTCTGTCATAATTCTGCTGAGGGTAAAGTGATATGAAGCTCTGAATAAACGTGCATTACTCTCTGCAAGTGTACTGCGGTATATGCTGCATTGCCGCATCGATCATCGACGCATAAATTATTGTTGTACATACTTGCATATAAACATTTCAAAATAAGGATTCAAAATAACACGCAATAAATGTATGTTAGCAGACCTTGTCCCGAAAACTGTTCAGAGATGGAACACATAGAAAGGACAAAGAAAGGGTGTTCAGAAATGAGAGAAAAACAAAGCAATCAGCGATGGTTGAAGAATTGGACGTGATTTGTCCTTGATTCTATATTACTCCAACCTCCTTGTCCTTATTTCATGAGTAGAAAGGGTCAGCTGTTATAAAGACAAAATAAACTATGAGATCTGAATTAAAACATGCAAAGATAACACTGTCTGCACGACAGATGCAACCTGACAATTACAAGCCTGACAATTATAATCAATGGAGTCGTCTGCACTGCAGGTATTCCATAAAAGAAGACTGTGTGTGTGTGTGTGTGTGTGTGTGTGTGTTGCCCTAAAGCGGTATTTCTGCAGATTGCTGTTTTTTCTTCCATTGACCTGTTTTGCAAATTAGGACACTGTGCCGTGCTAATGTGCCGTACTTAGTGAACAACTATAATTCAATATGCACAAAAATCAACCCGCTCATAAAAATATGTACCTCTGTGCACTTTTTGTGCAACACCACTTTTATGTGCCTTACTGAACGTAAAAAAACAGGTTCGATATGTGAACCCTGGCGCGCTTTTTTATCCCGTTGATATGGGTGCGTTTTTATTACGATATGTGTGATGCTAACGTTCAAAAGCATGCGTTTTCAAGTCTCCCAGCATTTTAATGTTGTTTTGATAAGTCACGACATGCTATTCTTCAAGCAACTGCGCGAAAACGTCACTTTATCAATCGTAACTCAATAAAAGCCACCTCTTTTGTTCATTTCTTTTGAAGACTGCAGTGATATGTACTCGTCGGTACATATTTCACGTCTCGATAAAAAGTGTACCCAGGTACATTCACGCCACGAGATCTGATTGTGATTTTCTTTCTGATACAATTGTGAAATACTGTTCATTTAAAGTAACTTTTCTATTTTAATATATTTTAAAATGTCATTTATTTTCAGCATCATAACTCCAGTCTTCAGTGTCACATGATCCTTCAGAAATCGTTCTAATAGGCTGATGCTAATGCTCAAGAAACATTTATTGTTATCATGGTGAATAGAAAGTGCGGAAGAACAGCATGTATTTGAAATAGAAATCTTTATAAACGTCTGTACTGTCACGTCTGATGTGTTTGGTCTACTTCCGATTATTTCCATACAAGAGGTACAAAAGGTTTCCTTTCACTTTTTACAGAAAACAAGATTTCATAGGTCTGACGTGCATAGATGTAGATATTTAGACTGTTAAGGCTTTTTAGTGCACGGTCCTGGAGCGTTCGGTCAGTCTGGGGTTCATAGGCTGGTCAGAGAAAGGCGGAATATTAGTGTAGAGTTCATCGAGATCTTTTGCAATGTTCCCAAAACAAATGATAACATTCTTGAGCTATCAGCTGGAAGATAAAGCACAAAACAAATACCGAGGATTCCCGTCATCTTTCACGGCAAAACGTTCTGTTTCATTGCGTCGAAGGACCTCAGCAGCTGTATGCAGAAAGTAAAACCACTTTTACGTAGGGCACGTGAAAATATGAGGAGGAAATTTCCTAAAACGCCTCCAAGGGAATAGCGACCTTCACAGGGAAATCAAAATAAACACAGGGGATGAAAAAAAAATAATGAATCAGTGGTGATCGCTTAATATTGCTCATAATCAGAAATAAGTGTTAAACCTAATGCGATACTCACCAAAAAAATGTAGCTTTTCTAGCTTGTTTTCAGCCAAAATATTTAAAAAATCTTAAATCAAGAAGAATTTTCTAGATTAGCAAACATTATAGTCTTGTTTTCAGAAAAAGGTTTTCTGAACAAGCAAAATAATTACATTAAGGTGAGCTAAATAGTCTTGTTTTCTGTTCGAAATAAGATTATTTTGCTCACCCCATTGGTATTTTGCTAGTTCTAAAACTAATTTTGCCTTGTTTTTTTCTGAAAACAAGACAATAATTTGTACTTGTCTAGAAAATCCTTTTTATTCATATCTATAAGACTTCATGGATATTTTTGCTGGAAACAAGTCAAAAATAGTGTGAAAATAGCCACTTTCTTCTTTCAGACGAATCCAATCGGAGTTAATATGCTGGCTCTTCCGAGCTTTATAATGGCAGTGAATGAGCTTTGAGAAGCCCAAAAAAGTGCATCCCATCCATCATAAAAATACTCCACACAGCTGTGAATCGATGTATTTGTGTAAGAAGAATATCTTTATTTAAAACTTTATAAACGTGACCTCTAGCTTCCACTAACTGTGGCGTTCCAGCCGATGACCAAGGAGTAGTATAAGCTATGAATATATTGTTTATATAACTTATTTGTATTTTTGATCATGTAAATGCAGCTGACCTTGAAGATGATTTTCATAATGTTTTACTGGATTTACACTCAGCTGTGTGTTGAGTATCATCCGATGCTCCGATGAGTCACTGATGAGGTAATTCTGTAGGGCCATAACAGTGTGTGTGTGTGTGTGTGTGTGTGTGTGTGTAACACAAATGCAAACACTCATGCTGTTCATAAATAATTTAGGAGATCGTCATAGCAACAGGACATTCACACAGCACTAATCTGCCGGTTCAGAAAGGGCATTCTTCGATTCAGCATGCCTCATTATACACGTGATCTGTCCGCTGCTCGTGAAGCGGCTCACAAGACCCAGCCGCTTACTCATCAGTTCATATGTGACCGTCTGCAAACAAGAGCAACGTGGGACTGGTGCCATGAAATCTCGCACTTTAAACACTGCAATAGTTTGGGAGCATATTGCAACTGGATCAGAAGATGCAAAACTTGAGATGTTTGGGTGCTATGGGTGTTTTTTAATCTTATATATATATATATATATATATATATATATATATATATATATATATATTATAACACAGATATGTTAAAAGCGAAAAGAAAACATTTAAAATGTTACAAAATATTTCAAATTTTCTTAAAAATTTTAAAAGTCTTAGAAATATTAAACAGGACACTCGTTTTCAATTTCAACCGTCATAAATGTGTTTCGAGCATCACATCAGCATATCAGAATGATTGTTGAAGGATCATGGGACACTAAAGACTAGAGTAATTATGCAAAAAAAAATCATCTTTGATCACAGGAATGAATTACATTATATTCACGTAGAATGTTTTATTTTTTTACTCTCGAAAGAACTCAACCGCAGGAATTTCTTTGCTGAACCCAAAAGTGCTGTGAAAATCATTTTTAAGAGTTTGCCTAATAGAATTAATGGCTCTGTAGAATTAATGCGCAGGTGCATGATTTGCCTCTTGCTCTGTGATTGTAGAATTCCATGAATCTTCCACCCGATAAAGTGAAGCTGCTCTGTCAGTACGACAACGAGAAGAAATGGGAGCTAGTTTGTGACCAGGTGAGCAAAACATTTACTTTTTACGCATCTTCACTTCACCGTAAAGCAGTTTTTACTAACCTAAACTAAAAACACCTGTCCTTGTTCTTTAAGAACTAAAGAAAATGTTCTTTCAGATTTAATTAAAAAAGAAAACATTTAATCCAGGACCACTTTCAGCAATAATTTCTGTCTCATTCACAACTAACTGTATATATAACATAATATGCATTATATGCATGCATAGAACACAAAACAACATGCACGTGTGCGAAACGCTTTCGCTGTAACATCAGATGTGTCTGCAATGCATTTTGAGATCAAAACACGCCATCAAACACACACACCCAGAGCATTTTCTGAAATATGACCACATAAATAAAGTGGCAAGTGGCTAGCAACCATAGCAAGCGTCATTTACACATCAAAGTCTTTAAGGTACAGCAACATTAAAGATCATGAAGGTGAAAAGATCTGCTTTTGATGTAAGAAATGTGACTAACTGTGGACTATATGTGCAGAATAAAGCCCAGGTTACTCTTCCTTTGGTTTCTCTCATCAGGAGCGGTTCCAGGTGAAGAATCCTCCATCAGCGTACATTCAGAAACTTAAGAGTGTATTAGAGCAGGGAGGAGGCAGAAAGGTACGGATGTATCTGATGTATAGTTTGTGTTTGAGCATGTTTAAATCTGAGAATGAGATACAGAGCTTGTCCGGTTATTAATCTGAAATATGTGAATGATTTTAAGTTTAAACGGCGAGTTCAAGAATCCACGCAAGTTCTGAGAGAGTTGGAGATCTCTTTGCGCACCAATCACATCGGGTAAGAGACGTCATGTGACATGCAGTGCAGTTTACTGGCTTGACTACGTATATTATAAATGAATAGACACTCTTTTCATACTTTTTTAAACATACTTTTTTTTGCATTACATACTTTTTTTTTGCATTAAAGGAACGGTTCACTCAAAAAACACAATTTGCTGAAATGTACTTACCCTGAGTCCAGCCAAGATGCAGATGAGTTTGTTTTTTTTATCAGATTTGGAGAAATTTAGCATTACATCACTTCGTCCCCAATCGATCCTCTGCAGTGAATGGGTGCCGTCAGAAGGAGAGAACAAACAGCTGATAAAATTCCCCAAATAATTCCCCACATGCTTCTAATTTGTCTTTAAGAAGATTTTACAGTTTCTGGAAACACGGGGTCTTTTATGGATTCTGACGGCACCCATTCACTACATTGGCGAGCAAGAGATGGAATGCTACATTTCTCCAAATCTGTTCCCATGAAGAAACTCATCCAAATCTTGCATGACCTGAGGGGGGCTACATTTTAAGCTAATTTTCATTTTTTGGGTGCATAAATGCTTTAAATTCAGTTTTCTGAAAGCAGACAGTCTGGAAATGTCTGTGTCGGCACTGGATTGTAATTGCTTTGTCACTCGTAATTTATCTCAGTTATGCTCCTTTTGTTCTTCATTGTATTGTTCTCTCCGTCTGTTCAGGTGGGCTGAGGAGTTTCTAAATGAAGAAAACAAGGGTTTAGATGTGCTGGTGGAATACCTCTCTTTTGCTCAACGTGCGGTCACGTATGTACACACGCACACACACACACACACACACACACACACACACACACACACACACACTGTCTAAGACACAATAGAGGAACCTAAATTCTTAATGTGACAAGGCGTCTGGGAAGAGAACATGCTCTGACCGTCCAATGTCTGGAAGCAGGCCTCTAATGCCAGTAGCTGACACTTCTATTATATTCATCAGTCTGAGCATTAAACAAAGAACAAAGCAACACTGTATGACGGTCAAACAACATTTAGATGACTTTCTAATACAATTTGATCACCAAGGCTGTATTTATTTATAAAATGTTATACTGTGAAATGTAATATATATATGTGTGTGTGTGTATGTGGGTGTGTGTATGTGCGTATGCGTGTGTGTGTGTGTGTATGTGAGTGTGTGTGGGCGTGTGTGTGTGTGTGTGTCTGTATGTGTGTGTGTGTGTGTTTTCAGCATCAGTCTTCAGTGTCACAGCTCATTTCTTATTATCAGTGTTGAAAACAGTTTAGCTTGTTTCATGACCATGCAATCACGAGACAGACTCTTCCTGTGTTTCACAGATTTGACATGGACAGCCCCGATAATGGAAGCTTTGAGGAGAAATCTGTGGAAGATCTGACCACCAGCGCAACAAACTCCCCTACCCACAATTCCCCACGCTCAGGACGGCCCTTCACCACAAGGTCAGTCACAGAGTATAAGCCGCTCTGAAATGATGAATTATACTTTTTGTTTCTTATCTAAAGTCTCCTTATTATGTGTTACGAAAGCTTTGTTTTGGTTTTGGGGGTCCACAGCAACAGGTTAACATGCATTCGAGATCAAAAAACACTTTTTTAATGTCTTATAATATGCATTTATTTTTACTAGGAGCACTGTCTATATAGCTACATGTCATTTGAATTGTATATATAACTTCTACATCACTACGTTCAGCTTCACACACACAACCTGACAATAAAATCTAGAAAGAGAAATCACAAAAAACATCATGCACGTATCACTGTAACATCAAATATGTCTGCAATGTATGAAAACACACACACACACACACACACACCCATCCAATCACTTCTATCAGGATCAACTGCATTCCTGTTACAGAGAGTTTGTTTGAGTGCGTCTCCGTCACACTTTTGCTCTTATTAATCTTGAGATGTTGCCGATTGCACAATTAAATGGTTCTGCTTTTATTTAATCAGCCTATCCACACGACTTTTTTCCCCGTTTAAACCAAATCATCTCTTTGGAAATAATTTACTGTAGACATAGATAGATCATAGATATCTACGTCGCAATGAGCCTGCGTGAGCTGGTTTCCTGGTAATCAAATATAGAAAAAATATACAAAAATGATAGTATGTATATTAGTAAATGAATATATTAAAACATGAAATAATAAACTAATTCTGAAAAGTTTTTTAAATGAGTATATAATACAGATATTTATAAATATGGCTTGTTTTTGTCAGGAGAGCTCTGCGATATTCGCGTCTGCTCAGTCAGAAGAACCACCTGCACCTCTGCATCATGTGTCTCCGTGCCATCATGAACTACCAGGTACTTCTCATCTCTTTCTCCTCTCGTCTCGTCTCGTCTCGTCTCTTTTCTCGACTGATGCGTGTCTGCGTGTGTTAGTTAGGGTTTAATCAGGTGATGGCTCATCCCAGCTGTGTCAATGAAATCACCCTGAGTCTCAACAACAAGAACGCCAGGTGAGAAGACCGTGTGTGTGTGTGTGTGTGTGTGTGTGTGTGTGTTACACTACTTGTCACATACGTGTATGCCTGTGTTCAGGACTAAAGCTCTTGTTCTGGAGCTCCTTGCTGCCGTGTGTTTGGTTCGAGGAGGTCACGAAATGATCATTGCAGCCTTTAACAATTTCAAAGAGGTAAGACAAGACTCTCAGTTCATCTCCGTGGGGACAAAACAATAAGAAATACACTTAAATAAATACAATTATAAAAAGAAAAGAAATACAATTATATTGTATATAATATAGTGCATGTCATAATGAAAATGACTCGCACCCAAAATTAAATTAAAGTGTATTGTATTATTATTTGTTTGCATAATGTGTGTGTGTTCTGTGTTTATTTATTATGTATGATCACACACACATACAGTACATAGGCTTTTATTTACATGGCCTTATTTGTATTCTTATATTTTGTATTATATATAAAAATATCTAACATGCAAACATAACACATTTTTCATGAATATATACACGCACGTGTTTGTATTTATGTACGGTTTATCAGGATTAATCATTTGACAGCATTAAAAAGAGTAAAAAGACAAATATTGTTATATTAAAGATATTTAAAATAAAGAAAAGAAATCTTATTAATAGTTCAAAATTAATGGTTTGTTTGAATAAAATGTATAATCTAGCAAATACATATAATAATGACTGTAATAATAAGTCAGTGATAAAAAAATATATTAATATAATCAGATATAATACCAAGACAAAATATAGTTTGACATAATAACTCCGAATGCATGTATGCATTATTAAAAAAAGCTTAATTTATTCATGCATTTTAAAGTGTAACGTAACTGTCCAAATACTATTTTGGACCACATATATGAGTAATTCTATACAGTATATTATAATGTAATATGTGAAAAATATTTACATTTCATCAGAAAATGTCTAAAAGCTCAATTTCAAGGATAAAAGACCTAACCCGAACTCTTTGTCTAACACAGACACGTGATGAGATACAAGTGTGTGATCTGCTGTTAAACTCCAGTAACCTGATATAATGCGTGTGTGTGTGTGTGTGTGTGTGTGATATCAGCCGTTACACCCGTCTGCTCTGAGAGACAGACATGACAAAACTAGATCATTCCCTTCATACAGACACACACACACACACACACAGGACACACGCCACCTCACGCAGTCTGAAGTCTGTGTGTTTGAGACAGATATATGTGTGTGAAGATGATTCAGATGCATATCAGAGACAGCAGAAAGAACTACGAAACTAGAGCTAAAACAGAAACAAATAGACTTTTTCTGCTCAGGGATTCCCCTTCTATATATCCTCATTGTTTCCGTGAATCTACATACTTCACATAAACATGTAACATGGCCTTCTTGTAGCAAGAACTAATAATTAGTTACAGATAATAGATTATTAAGATGCATCGTCGTCAAAATAGATTTTTTTTTTTAATTAATATGTATATATATATATATATATATATATATATATATATATATATATATATATATATATATATTAATAAAAAAATATATATATATATATATATATATATATATATATATATATATATATATATATATATATATATATATATTTTTTTTTTTCTCAGATATGTAAAATATATAGTCAAGAACTGGTTAAAAGCGGCGTACAGTAAACACAAATGCAGTAAGCAACCGTGAACGTGTCTGTGTGTTCATACAGGTGTGTGGAGAGAAAAACAGATTCGAGAAACTCATGGAGTATTTCAGAAACGATGACAACAACATTGATTTCATGGTGAGGACACATCAAATGCTTCATATGCATTCGTTTTCGTGTTTTAACAGATCCTTACACCGATTGTACAGCGTTTAGCTCAAAAAAGGATGAAAGAGCACGACATCTGTGTTTATGAAAGAGCATCTGTAATTATGGCCCATTTCTACTTGATGAGTCATTCTTAACATTTCCGCTTTAGGATTGGCAGAAAGTATTCGTGATCATATGATTAAAATGTGCATTAAATCATTTCCATCATATCATTTTCATAGCGTTCGTGCATAAGCATGAATTCCTGACATAGATGAAACTGCATCTATTATGGGTTATGAAAGGTTCATATTTTGCTTTTGAGAGTCCCAAACAACAGGCTGACATGCATGCACGGTCGAAAACACTTCAATTTTCTTATAATGTGCATTTATTTTTTATCTCATTTGTTCTTTCCAAACCTCTCCCGTGATTTTATTTAAAGCAGAGTTTGTGAGCTTTTAACGCCACGAAAGCGACACCTAGTGGATCACCAACGTATTCATTTATTTTCCTCTTGTTATCTGTAGGTGGCTTGTATGCAGTTTATCAACATTGTAGTGCATTCAGTGGAGAACATGAACTTCCGGGTGTATTTACAGCATGAGTTCACACAGCTAGGACTAGATGGCTATCTGGAGGTGAGCTACTACTGTTTCATGTTGTTTGTCACACATCCTAAAATGCATCGTGGTTTCCAGAATATTATTATCATAATTATCATTATTATTTATCATTGATAATATTCTGAGCTGTTTCTTGAGCAGTAAATCAGTATATTAGACTGATTTCTGAAGGATCATGTGACACTGAAGGCTGGAGTAATGAGACAAAAAAATTCTGCTTTACATAACAGGAATAAATTTAACTTTGCAATACATTCACATAGAGAACAGCTTATTTCAGTTTTGAGAATGCTTTACAATCTTACTGTTTTTACTGTATTGAATCAAATAGATGCAGTCTGAATTGTTGTGTGTGTGTGTGTGTGTGTGTGTGTGTGTGTGTGTGTGTGTGTAGAAGTTAACTCTCTCTGAGAGTGAAAGGCTGCAGGTTCAGATTCAAGCGTATCTGGATAATGTGTTTGATGTTGGAGCGCTGCTGGAGGACGCCGAGGCCAAAAACACAATAATGGAGCATCTAGAGGATCTACAAGAACAAAACACACAGGTACACATGCCCCAAAACACTATATATATGTTTGACTGCAACAGTTAAAACAACGTGCATTATAAAAAATAATAAAGAAATTATGCATTGAATACAATAAATGAATTTTCATTTTCAATTATTTCTATCTATCTATCTATCTATCTATCTATCTATCTATCTATCTATCTATCTATCTATCTATCTGTCTATCTATCCGTCTATCTATCTATCTATCTATCTATCTATCTATCTATCTATCTATCTATCTATCTATCTATCTATCATCCATCCATCCATCCATCCATCCATCCATCTATCTATCTAGTAAATTCAATAAGAAATAAGTTATTTAAAAATCGTAAAAAATATTTTAAATATATGTAATATATAATATGAATATAAATATGTACTTATAAATGTAAATATTAATATAATATATACTGTATGTGTGTGTATTGTGTGTGTGTGTATATATATATATATATATATATATATACATATGAATATATACAATACACATATATGTATTATTTTAAACTAAAACATTTATTTTGGATGCAATTAATTGTGAATATTTATTTGACAGCACTAATAAATGTACACACTAAATCATGTTGTATCAGTTAAACACTAGACTGCAGCAGTGTGAGAGCGAAGCTGTGGAGAAGACATCTGAACTCCAGAAACAACTCGTACAGAGCAGGAAAGAGGTGGAACTTCTGAAGGTAACACACTCCGCTAACACACACGCGCTCACTTTTCCTCCTGTTCCCAGGCTGTGAAGCTCTGATGTGTGTTTTCAGGACGGTGTGAAGGAGACACAGGCTCAGCTCTCTCAGCTGAAGCAGAAGGAGAGAGAGAGAGAGACGCAGAGTGAGAAAGAGCAGGAGCGAGAGAGAGACAGACAGCGCTCCGCTAAAGCTCTGACCGAGCTGGAGAAGACGGTCCAGGTTCTGGTGGATCGAGGTCTGATCCGCATGGACAGATCCCAGTCCGGCTCTCTGGAGTTACACGTTATACCAGCCACTAACACGACAGGTGAAGATCCAAACATACATAGAACCAGTGTTACCATTACTTCACTAGCATCGCTAGCAGCTATTTTTTTTTCAATTCTACATATTTATAATAATATTTTTTATTTATAAAAATTTCCAATACTTTGTTGTTATCAAATTGATTATTATTATTAAAAATAAATTGTTATAAGGCAATTATTATCGTTAACTAAAACAATACAATAAAACAAATAAATAAATAATAATGAACCCAAAAAAAAATAAGTGGAGTAAAATTCAGCTTCAAAATTTTTCGTTTTCATTTATTTTTATAACTTGATGTACTAAAATAACAGAAATAAAAAAATAACTATGTAGAATTATAAAAACCTACACGCAATCAATACAAATAACAAAAAACACAAGGCAAAACTATAAAAATATTAATGTCACAATATAGATATATATTTTTATTACTGTACAATACTGTTAGACAAAATGAATGAATTTGGTAACACTTTAGAATAGGTAACACGTATTAAGACTTACTTTTCCCTCAATACATTAATAGTTAGTAAGGTAGTTGTCAAGTTTAGATATTGCATAATATAATATAATATGCCCCTGAAGCAAATCACTTATTTGTACAGTTTTGTAGATTATTATCAAATCTTATTTATTTAAAAAAACGTCTGTAATATATGCTAATATGAATTTTATTTCCATGAATACTATCTTTCTGCTAATTAAAAAACATTTTCTCTTTAACCCCAAGATAATAGTACAACAGAAATAAAGACCTCTGCTGTGAGACAGGCTCCGCCCCCTCCTCCTGCCCCCGCCCTCCACCACCTCCTCCTCCGCCCCTTATGAGTGTAGCTCCGCCCCCTTCACCTGTGCCTGGAAGGACAGCAACAGTAAAGACAGGTGAGAGAAATGACGACTGTACAACAAAACTGTAAGATGCTGGAATGATTTTGAATGAAAACTGAAGCTGTGCACGCTAAAAGTTTCTTTTTTGTCGCTCTCTCTCTGTGTGTGTGTGTGTGTGTGTGTGTGTGTGTGTAAGGTGTAAAAGGTAAGAAGCCCATCAAGACCAAGTATCGCATGCCCCTGCTGAACTGGCAGGCTCTGATGGAGGAGCAGGTGGCCGGCACCGTCTTCACAGAGCTGGACGATGAAAGTGTGCTTGGGGTCAGTGCTGTGTGTGTTTTAACTGATTCGTTTCTTCTTGAAATCTATTGTTTATTTATTTATTACATATTTTGGTTACACTTTACTATGAGGTTCAGTAGAGAACATTAGTTAACTACATTAGTTAACACAAACTAAGAATAGTCAATACTTCTAGAGCATTAATTCATTTCAGTTAATGATAATTTAAGCATTTATTGATCCATAATTAAAATCAGAGGTTGTGTTTGTTAACATTAGTTAATGCACCACGAACTAACGATGAACAACTGTATTTTTATTAACTAACATTAATAAAGAGTACCTTATTGTAAATATATTTATATTATATAAAAACTTTTTAAATGTATTAGTTTAATAGTTTTTAATATTTATGCTTTTTTATTTAAATGCATTAAAGAGGGCTACGTGAAAATATAGTTGTTAGGAACATTTGGTACTTGTTCCTTGAAATATATATTTAAATGATTAATAAAATATCATTTTTCTGTTTTTCATATATATATATATATATATATATATATATATATATATATATATAATATTACTTACATTTTTGTAACATTTATATTTATATTTGCAAATCTTTCTCTCTTTGTTTGGGTGATTCTAACCTGGCTAATAGGATAGGAATGCATGAAAAAGGACCACCTGTTTAAAAAAATATAAAAAATGTAACTTAATAATAATAATAATAATAATAATAATAATAAGGGCTAGTTTATTTTTTCTTTTTATTTTATTTATTAATAATTTACTATAATATATATTTATTTTTGTAATATATAATTTATGAATAGTCTTAAGTGGTAAGAATTAGCTCAACGTTTATCATCAGGGTTTATGTGAAAAACTAAAGCTGTCTTTGCTCTGTCTGAAGGAGCTGAACATGGACGTCTTTGAGGAGCTGTTTAAAACTAAAGCTCAGTCCGCTCCTGTCGACGTCGGCACTCTGAAGGTGAAGGTGGCTCATAAAGCATCCAGTAAAATCACACTGCTGGAGCCCAACAAGGCCAAAAACCTGGCCATCACGCTGCGCAAAGGAGGCATGAGCACGGCGCAGATCTGCACCGCCATCCAATCGTGAGTACAACGGACGCTACTCTGATACAAACTAAATTTGCAACCTGATCTCAGTATGTACCTCTGTGCACTTCATTACTTGCATTAATGCACGTTTCGCAGCAGTTTCAAAGAGAAATAGAGTGGCGCTAAAACACAGGTTCAATACGTAAACCTTGGCACACTCTTATTATGTTGGTATAGGTACATATTATTGTGTTTTTTGTGCTTTAAGTACATATCGCAGCAGTTTAGAGTAGACATATCCAGCGACTGTGGCTAAAAGTTAACGCTCTATCATGTTGGAAATATGCCCTACACTAAATCCAACCCTACACCTAGCCGTGAGTGTTATATGTTGATGCAACCGTTACACAGTAAAACCATCCACAAAAACACATAGATATGAAGAAGGTTGGGGAAAATTACTTTTAAAAGTAATGTGTTACAATATTGCATTACTAAATGCCTAAAAAAGTAACTAATTACATACATTTTTATGGAAAGTAATGCGCTATATTACTTTTGCGTTACTTTTTAAATATGAGCTTTTTAAATATGTTCATTTCTTTTGGACACTGCGCGGATGTACTTATGGGTACGTATTTCGCTAAAAGGTCCAACCAGGTGCATCAATGCCACGAGGCCGGGTATAAAATGTGCGTGCATAAAATGAATCCCAAACCTCTCTGTGTGCAGGTATAATCTCGATTTGCTAAACTCAGACTTTCTGGAGCTGCTGGAGCGCTTCATCCCGTCTGATTACGAGCTGAGGTTGTTTGAGAAATACGAGCGTGAAGGACGCCCCCTGCTGGAGCTGTCGGAAGAGGACCGATTCATGGTGGCCTTCAGCAAGATCCCGCGTCTGTCGCAGAGAATCGGCACGCTGACCTTCATGGGCAACTTCAGCGAGAGCATGCTGCTGCTAAAGCCTGTCAGTAAATATATTAGCGATGACGCTGCACTCCTATACTAATGAACGGGGGAATAGTCCCGCCTTCCGATTTAAACAGCCAATCGCTGATTAGTAAAGTCATTTCTTCACCGCAGCAGCTCTTGAATAATGCTATTTAAGCATAAGGGACAACTTTCGTGTCAGGGTTTTGTTGCTAATTTTAAATATTTAATTTAGTTACGAGATTTCAGAGTTGGTGAACAATCTTTCCTTGAAAGGCACTGTGATATTAAGAGGACGCATGCTTGAATTTAATGTTCACTTTTTTTAAACAGCAATTAAACGCCATCATCGCCGCATCCATGTCAATCAAATCCTCCAGCAAACTCAAGAAGATTCTAGAGGTAAAAAAAAAAACATTTTTCGTCAGCGTAAAATCATTTCTGCAGGGAAAGCTGAGATTTTGCCTTTTTTTTTTAGATCATTCTTGCGTTTGGGAATTACATGAACAGTGGGAAGAGAGGATCGGCGTATGGGTTTCGACTGCAAAGTCTGGACCTGGTGAGACAAAACATCTTCACAAAAATATTTTGGCAGATCAGTGTCACTTCCAATATTTAATATATAATTCTTATAATCCTCTTTAATATATAATTCACATTGTGTTTAAATAAAATGCAAATACAATCACTCATCTCTCACATTTTCGACTCTCAGCTTCTAGACATGAAGTCCACAGATCGAAAACTGACGCTGCTGCATTTCATCGTCAACATAATACAAGAAAAATATCCTCAGCTGCACAACTTTCATACAGAACTGCACTGCCTGGATAAAGCTGCACTGGGTGAGCATGGCATACAAACACATTCACACCAACTCTAAACTTTTCTTAATTATTTCTAAAATATTTGTAAAAAATGTAAAATGGTTTTTAAAATTCGTAACATTTTATTTAAAATAATAAAATGTAATAAAATAAAATAAAACACACATTTCTAGCTAGGCTCATAGAAATGCATAAAACAGGCTCACCTAAAAATACAGTAGCGTTGCTAAAATATTTGCTGCTTAACATTTTTCCTTCTTTTTAAAAATATTTGTATATTTTTTAATATTTATATTTTTTTAAATATTTAATTACATTTAATTTGTTTAAAAACTATTTAATAAAATATTTTAAATAATTATTTTAATAACTAATAAATATTAGTGGTGTCAAACGACTGATCACATCCAAAATTAAAGTTTTTACAAAAACAATAAAAAGCGTTTACAAAATACGCTCTGTATATTTATTATCTATATATATAAATACACAAACATACAGCATATATTTAAAACCATTCACATGTATAAATTAAATGAATATAATTGATATCACATATACAGTATTTCATATTGTCACGGTGTGGTTTAGAGAGAAACTCTAAACCACGCCGAGAATATAGAGTTGACGATTTTGATCATGCACACAGAAACAAATAATATCTCGAGGAGGTAGGCAATCAGGCAGATAAACTAAACCGCGAGAACTGAAACAACAGGACTTAAATACACAAAGTCATTTGACTAAATTAACAAGACACAGCTGAAGACGATAAAGACAATTAACTGAAGTAGGTCACACGGAGCACATGGCACAAGACAAAAACAACAACAAAAGAGGCCAAAGACGGGACACAGATATAAAAATAACATATATTTTTTAATATATATACATGAATGTATTATATATATATATATATATATATATATATATATATATATATATATATATATATATATATATATACACACAGTATACACGTGTTTAGATAACACATCTATTTATTTAAACATAATATATTTTTTACGAGTTTAATATGAAACTGTAATGTGTTTTTAACCACTTATTTAAATGCTGAGGGAAACTTAGATGCTTATTTAAACACATCTGCATGTCCACAACAATTTTATATAGCTCACACATTTTATTTAGTCCGATTTATCAAAAACGTTATAAGCTATAAGCGCTGATAAGCTAAAGGTTGTTCCTGCGCGTTTCTCTCAGTCTCTCTGGACAGCATCCTCACAGATGTTCGGTCTCTGGAGAAGGGAATGGAGGTGGTCCGTAGGGAATATCTCCAGCAGAAAGACAGCGCTGTCCTCGCCAACTTCACGTCCAGTAACGGCAGTCTGCTGGACTCTGTGCTCAAAGACAGCAAAACCGCCGAGGTAGGGAAGAGTTCAGATCCGTGTCAAACCGTTTCCGAGCGGCAGTGAATAACAGCTTGTGTGTCTCCTCAGGAGGTGTACCGCTCAGCCGTGGAGTATTTCGGAGAGGATCCCAAATCCACACCTCCCTCTGTGTTCTTCCCTGTTTTTGCCAGGTTTATTAAAGCATATAAGGTGATGTTCATATAGGTGATTTTTACCTAGCGCTCATCATATCAGCGTTGCACTGTGCAACGAGAGATCAAACTCACAAAAAGACACAGTTTCACTCAAGAAATTGCAAATAACTTCACAAAGCATTTTAAGAATTGGCGAGTAACACACTGAATGAAAATCGTAAGTGGAAATGGTGTTATAAAATTTACTCCGTAATTATGATTTCATTTACAATTAATTTAAAATAGTTTGGTTTTTTTTTTTTTTTTTAGCCCTACATAAAATTATCTAATAAATTAGTTGTTTCAAAACCTCTATGTGACAGCATATATCTAACGCATACAGGGTGGGTTTCTGTGTATATTTAGCCCAATATAAGCCAGGGTTGTTATTGTTAACTGTTTTCTGTAATCACGATAAAGCTGAAATTTAATAAATGATATATATTAGATTTAAAAAATGGAAAATTCGAAATGTTGCCTTGGCAAATTACTAAACAAAAATAAACATGTAAACAAATTATGTTATTTATATTAATAATAATAAAAATAAATAATACAAACAAAGGCTAAATATATATATATATATATATATATATATATATATATATATATATATATATATATATATATATATATAAATAAATAAATATATATATATATATATATATATATATATATATATTAAAAACTAAATTTGAGAATTGCAAAGGCTACTTTGTATGTTTTAAGTTACCAAAAAACTGATTAACAATTAAAAATGAACAAATAATAAATTCCAAATAAATTATAAAATAAGAAAAAAAAAAGCCAACTTGAAAATATAAATAAAACAAAACTAAAAGCTTATAAAGTCTTAATAAATACTATAGGATGAGTTTATTTGCCTCCCGAAAAAGCATGTTTTTATTGTTATCATGCTGTTATTGTGTTAGTTGGTAGGATTTGTTGTTATTTTTTACCTGATCAAAATAACTGCAGATTTTTTTTTACAATTGTTAAAAAACGGAGTGATCTGTTTTTGCAAACGAACTCTTCGTATATAACAGAAGCTGCTTCAAAAACCTCTAGCGTAATATTTTAAGAGCAGTCATTTTCTCCCGATCTACTGTAGTTCATGGTCTTGTTTCTCTGTAGCTGGCCGAACAGGAGAACACACAGCGTAAGAAGAACACCCCCGAGACCGATTTGGGCCCAGACTTGCACATCTCTGACTCTCCGCCGAACACTGCGGTGACTAACAGGGTAACTAACGTGTGACAGACACAGACAGAGCTAGCGCAGAACAGGAAGTGAGGTATGAAGGTGTCACGGGGTTTGTTGGTGTGTTCAGATGCCTCAGGTGGACCTGATCGCTGAGCTGAAGCGCAGACAGATGGCGCCGCTCGTGAGAGAGGGCAAAGACGGAGCCATCGAGGACATCATCACAGGTCACACTGCCCTAACAAAACATTTCAATCAAATCAAATATAATATAGTTCAATTACATAAAACTTAAGCTTTCAAAAGAATGGTCAGAAATTACTTTTTTTTTTTAATTCTGTTAACAGCCCTAGGTTAATGTCTAGCAATGGTGAGAACAAAAAAAAATTAAATTAAATAAATAAATAAATTATATATATATATATATATATATATATATATATATATATATTTTTATATATATATTATCTATATTTTATGCATATGTATAATAACATTATTCATAGTATAAATGTTTATTTATACACAATATATAATATTAATGTATAAAAAATTACGTATAGTATAAAGACTAGTGCTGTTAAAAGATTAATCACATCCAAAATAAAGGTGATTGTTTACATAATGTGTGTGTTTATTATGCATATATAAATACAAACACATACAGTATCCGTTTTTGTTTTTATACTTGCATGTTTATATTTTATGTAATTTTTTTAAAAGATTTTCTTAAACATATACATGCATGTGTTTGTATTTATATATTCATAATAAAGGAAACGGTGCACATATATTATGCAAACACAAGCTTTTATTTTGGATGGAACTAACGAAGACTCATTTATACTGTACAAATGATAAAAATGTAAACCATTTATAAACTATAAATATTTTTGCGTAATATACATAGATACATTCATATTATATAATTAAAATCTAAAGGTAAATATAGTATTTATAATAATTTAAGGTTTTTATAAAGACCTATTTATACAATGTTTTCATTTATATTTTTACTTTTACATGTTTTTATTAAATATAAATAGACACTATACTGTTTTATTTTGTATAGATTTGATTTATTGCTATAAATATAACGCTCCTACTATATATGCACTGAAGTGTCTTTATAGTCCTCCTAGATTCTTTACCTGTTCTTACTCTCTTTCTTCAGTCATGTAGTGTATTTAGTGTTTCTTTCGTGTGGGTCTGGTCCTCAGCTCTGCAGGCGGTGCCGTTCACGGCTCGTTCTGGGAAGCGTTCGTCTCGTCTGCTCTGTGAGGAGACGTCTGCTTTGTAACCTTCTCTCATTTCCTCTCCTCTGTCTCCGAAGGTAGCGCTCTTCATCTGCTTACGCTCTTCTGTAACGCTCCAGCTTCCTGCCTCAGTTCCTCCGCGTAGATCTCTGATGTTTCCCTTTCTTTCAAGTTTTGAGCGGCTCAGATATCTTCATCGAGGGGTTTCGTGTGTGTGTGTGTGTGTGTGTGTGTGTGTGTGTGTGTGTGTGTGTGTAGATCTGAGGAACCAGCCGTACATCAGAGCGGACGGAGGAAGACGAAGCGCCAAATGGAAACCAGCTCAGCAGCTTCCCGTGTCGTCCGACATCTCTCTGTGAAACACACACCACACCTGAAGCCAAAAACAGTTTACAAGAAATATCTAAACAGCGACGTTAAGCTATTTGCATCTGAATGATTAAAAACTCAACTGTTTACGCACAGTTTAGCAAACAGCTTGACGGTCAATCTCAAGAAACCTTTTAAGAATTTTTTTCTCTAAAATTTAAATAATGATATTAAGAAAATATTAAAATGAGGAAATATTTTGAATTTGCTTTCGAACCCTTCAATTAAAATTGAAAGACAATTCATTTTGGCACGTGCTCGTGTATTTCATTTCACCAAAAAATATGAACGTTAAATTTACGTAGTTGGAAATGGCTCGTGCATTTTCATATTTTAAAAAGAAAATCCCAAATTTTAAGAATCTGGACATGTTTGTATATTTAAGATATTGCTCCAAAATGAATAAAAAGCAAGGAATTAAAATGCATGCTTTTATATTTGATGCTCTGCACCAGCACTAAAGGGGGAAAAAAGAAATAGAAAAAGTCATCCTGAACTTTAAAAAGAAATTTGAATTTGAATGTGCTTGCATGTTTAATATTTTGCCCCAAAATTAATTATATATATATAAAAAAAAAAAAAAAAAAAGAAGATTTTAAACGTGTATGCATATTTAATATTTTGCTCCAAAAAAAAAAAAAAAAAAAAAAAAAGAAAATTTGACTTGGAAAGAATAAAATAAAACCATCAGCACTAATGAAAAAATTAGCAGTAATTCCTAATCATTTTTCTTATAATGTTTGGGTGAAATAAGGCATATTCCTGACAGGTTTCATGAGATTGATCTCCATTCTGACACTTTATTAATCTTTACCCGTATTTTTGAAAAGCTTGCTGCAAACGCTAGCTTTGTCCAGCGTCTGCGTATTTATTTTTTTTTCTTCACATGAATGTTTTTGTTTTTTCTTTCTGCATACGACCAAATAAAGATTTTATACAATGACCAAAAAAAAAAAGCACATCATCTCCGCGGCGGCAATAAGCGCACGAGACCGTAGTAGAAGATATTCACTTTAATAGTCACAAAAACGGCACAAGAACATTCAGAACCCACAGTCTCTTGTACATACACAACCAGACGAGGTTTGTTTTCAACATTAAAACAACTTTTGCATTATAACATTTCCATATAGATATATTTCTATTGGTCAACATTGCATTCACACCGTTATTGTTTTATCACAAGAAGTCGTCGATAGGTTTATATACATTCTACATTGTTGCATTGATGAAAAATGTCGTTTTTTTTTTTTTTCGGACAACGGTTTACAGATCAGACAACAGTGAATAGGATCCGACTGACCCGTCTACTCACGCACAGCTATATTTATCAAAACGAAAATCTCTTATTGAATACAGAAATCCATCTACCTTACGCTTGTAAACAGAACTTACGGAGAGAGGATTCTGCATGCGGGCTTTGAGAGGATATCGACATGCGGTTCGGATCTCTCAAACGCTTTTGGTAGAAAAAAAAAAACAAAAAGCTTACAAAAAATACCCTAAATGAACATATCCATGATCGTACGGTTTATACACAGCTTCTCTGTACACGTGTTTTGGACGTTTCTCGGCGTTATGCAGCAGATTTTGGCTCTATCCTGCTTCAATGAAGTCATTTTAAGACGAAAAAGAAAGTTATGAGGTATGTATCAGGCATCTGATGGACACGACCACCAAACTATAGCATCTTATATATATACTGGAGCTATATATATATATATATATATATATTTCTCAGATTTAAAAAAAATGGAAACAATGGCAGTGGGGCAGTTGTTTGCAAACCCTTGGGGATCCATTAAATATGAACGAGAATATCGATCTCGACAGTCGATAGCAGTTTATTATTCGCCGCCAACTGGTTATTTATCACACGTCCCAGTGACACAAAGTGCTTCACACGTACAGTGTAATGTGCTGTTAAATGTTACGTAACAAAATATATGCTTTGAAATGAAAGGCGCTCTCGGGGGAAACACGTAACAGATCCCAGGCTTCTTCTTCACTCCAGCAGGTCACACGCTATGAATTTGGATGAGGCATGTACCTAACCTGGACACATTCTCCCCTTTTTTTCTTTTTTTTTTAGTATAAAAATACAAAAAGCTAATCTCGTATAAAATATCTAGCTTATACGCGATAAATATTCACCAATTATCTGTGAGGAGCTCGAGGACTTTTCGCTATTCAACCCTGGAGGTAATTATTTAGTTGTGCTGCGGGTATTTTATTTTATTTATTATTGGTTTTTCTTTGCAGAAAGTCGAGGTTATTTCTAATTTTTCCCAAACTACATATCGGCGAAAAAAGTGAATCTCATAAAACATTTCCCAGTCATATAAAACAAGGAAATTATGAATGATATTTTGCTTACAGACAGCATTCGTGCAAATTAAGCACAATTTCCACTCCGTTCAGTGCAATGTACTTAATATAATTACTTAAACTGTTAACTGTATTAAATATGCAATTACTATATATATTATTTACTGAATTTATTATTAACTTGCTAAGTAATTTACTGTTAAATAAAAAATGTATAAACTAAAATGTATAATACAGTTATGGGAGTTTAAAAATAAATCATCAATTAATATATATATATATATATATATATATCAAATTAATCGCAATTAATATCATCCAAAATAAAAGTGTATATGTGTTTGTGTTCCTTGTGTATTTATTATGCATATATATATATATATATATATATATATATATATATATATATATATATATATATATATATATATATATACATATACACACACATTATTGTATTTTGTGTCTATATTTATATTCATATAATTTATATTATAAATAAATTGTGTATATATATATATATATATATATATATATATATATATATATATATATATATATATATATATATTCACCTTTTATAAAAATATATATATATAAATATATATATACATAATAAATATACACAGTACACATGCATATATTATATGAATAAACCTTTATTTTGGATGTGATTAATCAGCACTAATATGTCTAATGTCTAATATGAGGATGTCTTTTAGAAATTATTGGGTATATTTTGCTACATTGGCATAAAAAAAGGTAAAGCAAAGAACTTTTTCTTTATTCGAAAAATGCATTCGTATTTTTTTTTTATGCAATGCAATCCGCAATCTGTTTTAATGAGATTCACCCTAAATATTGTCAAATATATTGCCGTACGTTTGTTCACGCGTGAGATTGTAACCGCTTCATATTTTATTTACCACATATAATTTACAGTGTTTATTCAGCGTACATATACTGGCTGTTCTTTGCATTCGTCGGCCAGCTTTGCTATGAAATTACAATTAGACTCGTACCTTGATCAGAGCTCTTCAGCACTGAGGTGTTGTGCTTTAGCTGGGAGATGGTTTAGGGTCAGAGGTCACCTGTGCTTCCCCTGGTTTCTAGGGTCATCGTCGCCATGAAGCGTTCACCTTAGACAGGATCAGATCTCAGGGTAAAGGGGGGGCATGTAGGACCACTCAGGGCAGTACTTGGAGGCTGATCGTCAACATGCCGGTACAAAAAAAATGATTGGCAATGCTAAGAAGAAAAGGAAATCGGACTCCTACAGTACTATAAAGTCAATTAAACTTAAATCGTTACGCCAAATAGAATTAAAAATCCTATTTATCAAGTGTTAGAACTATGTTTACTTGTAAAGGATATATGCACGACTGCAGGAATAGATAGGGGCTAGTGTTAATAATGTTTATGGCGCTGGGCTATGATAACCTCAGCATAGCAAGAAGAGGTCAGGAAAGGATGGACTTGGGATAAAATACGAGCAAGTTAGGACAGGTGAGTGGATAAGAGAAGAGAAAAGAAAGAATAATCAGTACATTGTCATTAAACATTTAGCAATGCATAGCCTGAGAGAGACCAGTGCCTTTGCCTTCCTCTATTTGTTGTACATACAACGTCCACCAGGAGACAGTCTTTCCTCAGACTTACTGTAAAACAGCCGCGGTTTAGAGATTATCAGTTGCTGAAGTAGCTAAATAGTTTTTTTCAGAAAAAGAAAAGGTACATACAGGACTCATATACACCATTAAAAACGTGCTCAAATGAAACAGCAGCTAACCAACATCAGCCGAAGCTTGTCATAAAAAAACTAAAACACAAATATAAAAATTAAAGCTTACAGTGAGTATTCGGATGACTTAAAGGATACTAAAATACCGCTGCTTGATATGAAGCACGGGATATATCTGTGTGCTCAGGTACAGGCTGACGAAGAGGCAGATCTTCACACCATCTGCGATCATGTTAATATTCGGATTTTGATTTTAAAATATTGTCTGGCGAAGGGCAGAGAGATATTAACTAACGCCGCCGGCAGAGGAGCAGACATATTCACCGGAAAACCACTCACATTTACCCACATACTGAGGCCGGTGATAGAAAACCAAGGAAGGTGGCAAAAACCTGAAATCGTTATAATTTAAATTCTTAAACCACGAGAGCAAGCAAGCTGTTTCTGTGGCACTGTGCTGGAAGGCCTTGTATTTTACTCTGAAAAGATAAATATTTGGCATAAAACCTTGGAGTAAGTCTCTTGTGCTCACCGAGGTTTAATTTATTTGATAAAAAAATACAATTTTAAAATATTAAGAAATTAAAATAACTATTCTATTTGAAATATGGCTAAAAAATGTAATTTATTCCTATGATGAAAGCTGCATTTTCAGCATTATTACAGTGATCCATCCCATATATATATATATATATATATATATATATATATATATTTTTTATTTTTTTTTTTTATTTTTTTTTCGGATCGGAAAAGTTCAAAAGAACATGCGTGTGTATTTAGTGTGTATGTATATATATATATATATATATATATATATATATATATATATATATATATATATATATATACACACACACACACACACACACACACATATATATATATATATATATATATATATATATATATGTGTGTGTGTGTGTGTGTGTGTGTGTGTGTGTGTGTATATATATATATATATATATATATAGATATATAAAGCATCAAAAACATTGATTAATGCAGAAGATTCTGCTTTGCATTACAGCAATAAATTAATTCTTAATAGTATAGGTCATTTGAAAATAGTTTTCAATGGCAATAATATTTAACTGTTTTTACAGTATTTTTATCAAAGAAATGCAGCCTCGGTTAGCACAGACTTCTTTCGAGTGTGTAGATAAAGTATTGACTAAGAAACGAGCACGCCAAGCTCTAAAGTGCACAGCAGCAGCAGCAGCATCGGCTCCGCTCACAAAATCAGGCCGAATCATTTTTCCACCTCACCGCTTCCCGCAGCGCTCAGTTTGTTTAAGGACACTCGGCGAACGCGGCGCCGAGAGCGTCTCTACAAGCACGATTTCATTCACCTTATTAAACATCTACAGCGAAGTCCTTCAACACCCCCCGGGACGCAAACAAAGAAACCCAGAAAACAACTCCCAGCTCCAGAGTCTCTCACTCAGGGCCAGCGAACAATTTGACCTTTCAAGAATAAATAATCCCTTCAAACGCCGCGTCTGTGTTTGCCCTCGCCGAGCCAAAACGGTCAGCGGAGCGAGCGTCCAGACAGTCTGCCGTCCGATTCGTGGCACAGACCTCCCATTAAGCCCGAGCGAAGGCCTCTCTTTCCGGGAGATGCCGGGCCTGCTGCACTCGGTGCTGTGCCAAACTAGCCAGATCTTTGCCTGGGAACAAAGCCGGAGTTGCTGGGCATCGACTGATGACTGGGAACTGTGTCCTGTTGTGGCTGAGACCGCGGTGAAGCACACAGACGAGACTGATCTGCTGTCGGCGCTAATCAAGACAGCTGCCTGAGCGCGCACGGTCGAGGGAAGATTACAGGCCCTTCCAGAAGGGTATTAGAAGAAGAACTAATGTGTACGTGCCTTTGGAGAACGGACTCTGGCTTGTACAGTATTGCTCTCTTAGCAGCGTCTTTAAGCACTCGCTGTAGCCGCGACAAAAGTAATTTAGTTAGTGTATCTGGTTTGAAGCACGTAGACTGAGTACTATCAAGTGCACACTACTAGCCGACGTGCTGTTTATCACAAACACTGCTTGAACACCGTGGTGGTTGATGCACGCATTTATGGCAGAAGTGTTAAAGCTAATACTATTAAATATATTTCTCGTCGGACAATACAAAATAATGTAAAATTAAATGCAAAGCTACTGAAATGACTAAAAGCAAACTAAAAACAGAGCCATTGAAGGCTGAAATAAATGTAAAAATAAAAAATTGTACTAAAAATAAACTGAAGTACTGAAGTGGCTAAAACTAAACTAAAAAAGAAAAATGAATTGAACTCGAAGGTTTAAATCAAATTTGAAAAGTTTATTAATCAATTGGCGTATTAAAATGACCAGCTAAAATACAATGAAATGCAAAAAAATATTAGATGAGGAAAAACAAAGATTGCCTGTGCTGCTGTATTGCATTATAAGTGAAATGAAACAAATAATATACCGTAATAAAATAAAGAATTAAATCTAAATAGAGCTTAAAAAATAACTCAACACAACTACTAAAACTGAAAACAAATTACAAATTAAAACTAAACATAAAATATTAAAAGCTCATTTAAAATATTATTAAATGCTATACTATTCATATAAATGATACTAAATAATACTAGTTACTGTAAATGACACAATGTCCCGTTATGTAATGCACTCATCTTGACTAATAAACTAGTGTTGTGGCTTTTTAGAATAATATTTTGGTTTTCTCGACTGAGATTTGGATTGAGATGCTAGTGCTGCCAAATGATTAATTGAGATTAATTGCATCCAAAAAGTGTTTGTTTACATAATACATTTGTGTGTACTGTGCACATTAATTATTTACATATAAATACACACACATACAGCATTCTATTTACATATATTAGATATGTTTATATTCATATAATGTATATCATTGTATATAAATATATTTAAAATATAAACATTGTCTTCTTCTTAAATATATACATGCATGTGTGTGTATTTATATATATATATATATATATATATATATATATATATATATATATATATATATATATATATATATAATAAATATATATATAGCACGCACATATCTCACCACTGCATTTATGCATTTTCCATATAATTCTACACTTATAACTTCCTGTATTCCCTGTGAATCAAACCGGGCTTGGTGTTTGTAGTAGCGTGCTGTTTGAGCTACAGGAACACAGTATGCATGCTAGTATTCCATTGTGAACATAACCACAAACACGGTTATTCAGCCGAATTAAACCTGACCAAGTGAGCAGCAGCCGTTTCTAAATGTGTGGGAATGCAGGTATCACAGTCTCCACTGGTTGCTATGGAGGGGCTGCTTGCCTCGTTCCACGGTTGCCACGGTGACTGTCTGTTTAATCCTCTCAGTCTGTGCTGTACACTCGGTGACAGACAGAGAACCCTGACAACCAACCACGGACAGGGATCCATGCAGCCACAGACAAACCCTGTCGTTTCCTCAGCCTCATTCGAACCTGTTTACCGGTTTCTACATGTATAGTGCTGTCATTAACATATAATATGTAGAGTAACATAACACAAAAATGCGACATTTTATTTTTAAAGCTCCAATTTTTTCTCACAATATCAAGTAAATTTGACAATTTTCTCTAATATTCTGATTTCTTGCAATTTGTATTTTTTTCCCTGAATTCCGTTTAAATTTTGCGTTTTGAAATGGGTTTTTTTCCCCACTATGAATTCTGAGTTTAAATCGTGCAACTTGGATTTTTTTTCTTCTCAGAATTCTGTTCAAATCTTGCGCTTTGGAATGTTTCTCTATCATTTCTGAGTGACAATTCAGATTTTTTTTCCTCTAAATTTTGAGCTTACGTCTCACAATCCTGGTGTTTCTCTCTGAATTCTGAGTTTCAAGGTCGCAACTTGGAATTTTTCCACGGAATTCTGAGTTTAAATCTTCCAATTTGGAATGTTTTTTCTTAGAACCCTGAGTTTGAATCTTGCCATTTGGACATTTTTCTGTGAACTATGAATTTAAACCTTGCAGTTCTGATGATTTTCTATGAATTAAAATTTTGCTGACATAACAATTCTAAAGCTCGTCTCTAAATCGGCTTGTCTTTAAGTTCTTGAAATTCAGATTTTTTTTGAGTTTACAACTCCCAAACCTCACAACTATTTTTATTTCAAATGAGAATCTCACAATATTTTCTCTTTCAGAATGATGTAACGTAAAGTTGCAATAACCTTTTTCTTATCGGCTTCCATAGTTTTGTCTTTTTGGATCCGGTGCTATAAAAACAGCATCTCGAACACTTTTACAAATAACTTCGGCAACAAAAGTCATGCACGACATGAGGGTGAGAAAATGACGATTGTTCTTAGGTGATCTGTTCCTTTAACTGGCTTGTCTGTAAAGCATCTTATCTTGTAGTCGTGTCACTGCCAATTAAAAGATTCACTGTTTTCATTTTGGAGATATTAATTTGCCCCTCGAGTGCATTAGACAGTCTGCGGCGGGCCGGCTAACTCTGAGCATACGCTGAGCTAATAGTCTGTCGATTAACCCCGCAGAAGATGGAGGACACAAACCAAACCTCTTCGTCTTATCTCTTCCTTTTCTCTGTCTTTCCACCCAATTTTTCCCTTCCCTCCCTCAGGGTTTGCACTCAATCTCCTTCCTCTCGCTCTTTCGGGATGGATTTTGCGGAGCGCTGAGTTTGCGAGTTGCTCTGAAAGATAGAGACTGTGCAACACCACAGCAACACTGCAGTCTTACCGTTCCTCTTCAATCTTCTGTGCGTTACGTCATCAAATATTCCTCTTAACGATTTTAAATGAAATCAACACAGATTTCTAGCCATTTTATCCACGATTTACCCATTTGGTTCAGCTGTTCCTTCACGGTTTAGCAGTTTTGTGTGAAATAAGCATAAAGCAAAACCAAAGTTAACTATCTTACTACTCATTCCTGGTCTTTTGATCCATGATTTAGTCATTTCGGGTCAAATAAGCATGAATTAAAATAAAAATTCCCCCTATTAACTTTCTTAGTACACATCCTACGCTCTTTTTGTCCACAGCGTAGCCGTTTTGTGTAAAATATGCATGACATAAAATTCAATTGTTCCTTTTTTACTTTCTTAATACTCGTTCCTAGGCTTTTAATAGACTATTTGAGCTGTTTTGTGTAAAATAAGCATGACATAAAATTTAAATTCACCTTATTTACTTTCTCAGTACACATTCTTGGCCACAAAAAATTAACTTTCTTATTATATTCATCCCTGGATCTTTTGTCCATCATTTAGTATGCATTATTCCCCCCAAAAATTCCCTTTTTTACAATCTAAACAACGCCTCAAAATCTCAACCGGTTTTCCCTCATAAATACGTCAGATTAAGAAAGTAAAATTTCACGTCGGCTTCAACGCATCCTACAAATCGATTCTTTTTCCCAGGTTGGCTCGCCAAACCTGACCATGATCAAAGCCCGCATCTCATCTCCAATTCCTTCTCTTTTCCAACCGATCTTTCGAAAGTTTTGACACTTTAAAGCATCACAGTGACAATGTCAGAAGGTATCTAGGTCACGTACGCCATCTCACCTTGACCTGTCCTGTCATGAGTACAGGGAAGGCACGGCACAAAAGCTTCTTTCAGCTGGGATCTGACAGCTTGAGTACTCATCAAAATGTAATGCTTCGGACCAGAAGAGTTACTTGAAGATTACAGACAAAGAGCGTTAGAGACTGAGAGGACAAGTCAAAGATGGCACAAGGACAGGGACTTCGGTTTTTGCCGATTCGGTGACATCATTGGTCTTAATTACCTTCTGAAATATTCAAGGCCTGAAAAGTAATCTATGCAAGTACACTACACTTTGAAAATGACGCGGTCCCTTACTTGATGAAAATTAATACTTTTATTCAGCAAGGATGCATTAAATTCATCAAAAGTGACTGCAAAGACACTCATTATCTTATAAACAATTTCGAAGTCAAATGAATGCAGTTATATTGAAATTTCTATTCTGAAAACAGAAACATATTACACTTCCCACAAAAATACGAAGCAGCACAACTGTTTTCATCGTTAATAATAACATACTCAAACAGAAATTGGCTATTTTGACGTGTAATCATTTTTCACGACATTTAATTTTTTTGGGCCATTTTTGAGCAAATAAATGCAGCCTTGGTGAGCAAAAGAGACCTTGCAGGCGAACTGTAACGTGGGGTTTGTGTTTTGTTTCTTGTTCAGGTTTCTGGTCTTTCATTTTTGATATTTTGCCTTGTTTTGTGCTCCTGTCGTGTGCTACTCTTCTCTCTGTGCCACGTTGTGATGGGTTGCCTTGTTCCTTGTTCCCCATTGGTTGCTTTGCATCGCGTGACCCTCGTTGTTTGGTATTTATAGCCATTTATTGCCATTGTTGAGTATTATCTGTAAAACCTGCTATCTGTTAGTTGTGTTTCTGTTCATGCCGAGTCACGTCCGTTCAAGTCTCCGTTCGTTTGTATTTTAGATATCCCTTAACCCTAAACAAGAAACCCAAAGCCCACGTTACACTAACCAACCCCAATACATGGAATGACAGCATATATTTGCACCTGTGTACTTAATAACAGAAATCTCAGGCCTAAATGTCTGCAACGAGCTACTGAGCGACTGTCTATTGGTGTCTTTCCCTGGTACCGTTCTCTCGTTCTGGAAGAATAGTTCGTGTAGCTCGGAAGAGAAATAAAAACACGTAATCTGTGAGCACACGGGGGAAACCCCCATCGCGCAGTGGAAAACCGTAACATCTGTGCAGCAGCCGGGAGACGTAGCAGCTCGTATGGAAGTGCGCGCTCGGGTGAGTTTGAGCCCGAACGACAAAGTCAGCCGATAGCAGGGCGCAGCTATTGTTAGAAGTGGAATACCTGCTGCTGACCCTGCTGGAGCTTGGGGAACTCCTCCTGCTGTTTCCGGCTGCGCCGCTCCAGGCTGCTCTGCTGCAGGTGCCTCAGACGGGACGCCGCAGACGGCTGCACCAGTTTGCCGGAGCCCGGCGGAGTGCCTACGGGCTGAGAACAAACGTGAATAAACAACAGCAGGCCCGGGCTGGAAAATGACCGTGTTTGTTTAAGTCGTGGGACTGGGTTTGAATAATTCACGCTTGTTGGAAGAAGAGCGTCACGATGAAAGCCCTGCTCCAAAACCCAGTGAGCCGCCTCGCATCTCTGCTCCCGATGACAAAGAAGGCTGCTGCGCGCAGATTTTCTGTGAGAGTCGCATTATGTAAAAGAATTTAATGAATCGATGTTATTTTCCTAACTCATAAGCTGTTTAAATACATATAAATAATAATTATAATTTGTTGATTGGTTGTTGTTATTATTGTATAAAAATGTATTTCATTATTTACTTCATTGCTTTATTATATTATATTAAATAATAAGAAATATAAAAATATAAAGTTACAATGTTTGAAAAATAACAATAATGCTAATATTTATAACTCAAAGCAATAATTCATTTATTATAAACAGTATAATTATTTGCTTAATACTCAAATGCTTTATTCAATATTATATATTATATAATAATAAATACAGTTACACTGTGAGAAATAATAATAGTAATAATAGTAGTAGTAGTAGTAATATAATAGTATTTATAATAATTTATGAATGCTAATAAATTAATTTATAATATTTTATTTGTTGATTATTAATCATATTTATTATTATTAATACTTGGTAATACAGCTTAATATGTAATTGCTTTAATATTATATAGTATATATATAATAAGAAATATAACAATAGTTAGTTATATAAATATTTAAATAAAGCTAAAAACACATTAAAAATGAAACTTGAAAGACAATAAATCTGTGTAATAGAAATGCCACCAGTTCATGTATATTTGTCTGCACTACACATTATGCCGTAAGCTCATGACCCATTACAGTTCGGTTGGGTCGCTGCTTATGTAGACAGAGACACAGTTCGCTAGGTTTTGGATCCGAGCCATGAAACAGAAATAGAAACACTAACTGAATGAAAGTAGGAGACACAGGGAATCTCTACAGAGCAGCATGCAGCAGTAGTGTTGACTGACACCCTGCATGTGTGCGAGGAAGCTGATATTAGCACTCTTTCACACTTCTTTCATTGTGAGATATTAGTAGTACTCATCACAATACATCTCTACAGGCTGACAAGATACACACACACACACACACACACACAAATACAGACACAGGCTGTCCAGATATCTCAGACCATAATGACCAGTTTGCTTCTTCGGACTTCGGACTGAACTCACTGCTCAATTTCGTTATAGTTTCTTGTGACGAATGGCTTGTCAATACAGTAAAAATGAGGCAAGGACGTAGTTAAGAAAAGCTGTCGAGACTGATGAGCGGGTGAAGTCGGGAGTTCATTTAGACCGCAGTAGCTGACATGTTTTTTTTGTCTTGTCTGTTTGTTATTGGCTCTTGCTTTAAAGACTTTAAGCTTGTTAAAATTGATTTGTTACCGCAGTGTCACAACATTACTGTCACTGTGAAGAAGAGGCACAGCTTGACATAAAAGATAGAGAGAGAGAGAGAGAGAGAGAAGAAGAGATGACCTTGACTGATATAACGCTGTTCGTTCCAACAGCTTAGCTTCAAAGTCACAATGTTATATCTGTAAAATGTGACAGATGTAATAATTATTTGCGTGTACATTTTGCTGTTTACAGAGTTGCTGTTCTTTGAACCATTTTTTTTTTGCTTGCTTTAAGGAAATATGTGACTTTAAAAAAATAAAAATTGCAAGAGATATCGTAAACTCCCAGTGTCTTGACCCTAACGGCATTAAGGATGGAAGCACATTTTCACCTAAGAGTAAAATTAAAACTAATTGTGAGAAATTAAGAAATTGTAGCATTCTGAAACATAAAATAATAATACATATTAAATAAAATTACAAAAAAATATTTTTTAATATTCCGTTATGCAATATCAATTGAAGCAATTAAGAATTACATTTGCAATTTTGAGAATTTTTAAAATGTAATAATATCATTAATATCAATACGTTCTTAAAGTATATTTAGAAAAGTGTATATTTATAATATTCATAATTATTTTAACTAAATGCAATTATTATATTATTATTACATACAATTAAATTATAATTATTTTTACTGTAAATATGATCATCATCATTACACCATATTTAATGATTTAATAATTATATTATTAAATTAAATTACTAATATTTTATTTAATGTTTAATAATAATAATAATATTAAATTAAAAATATTGTATATTATTGAATTTCTTAATGTTGAAACCCTTTAACATTTCACCAAAAATAATATATTATTAAATACAGCAAATAAGTATTAAATACCACACAATATATTATATTAATTATTATATATATTATATATTATAATGTAAACAATTACCAATTTTCAGAAACTATAAAACCTCTGAGGTGGAAACAGACTTTTATATATCACATACAACAAGTCAAGAAACACTTAAAAAGGTTAGAAAAACATGTTTAGTTCCAAGTGTGTTTTTGTAGCTGGGTTTCAATACCAATCCTCATTCGAAGCTGTCTAACAACATGCAGCAGTACAGCTGGTTAAAGACTTGAAGAGATGACAGATTAATAGGTTTTGTGTCAGAGTGCGTTAGTAAGGTTCAGGAAAAACCTCGACGCCAAAAGTTACAGGGAGGCCTTAGAGGAAGGACTGGCAGTTAACACGTTACCTCTCTCCACAGAGAGTTGCTGATCCACTGGCCCGCCCTGTCAACACTGTTAGGAGTGACCTCAGCAGGGCTTTGGGCCTCAGCAGTGACCCTCAGTCTCACTGGGGCTCTCTGAAACGCCTGTCGTGTTGTTGTGTGTGGATTAGCGCATCGACGCGTTTAGATTTGGAGGAAAATGCACAACACATTATTTCCCAATCTGCAGCATTCAATTTTTGTACAAGCAAAAGGGTGCTTTCCAATTTGGATGTACCTCGATGTCATCCTATATGAAGATACGCACACTTTTGGTGATAAGGTGGAACAGCTCTTTACCTCCAGCTCTGCCATTATCTTCTCATCTTCATCCTCATCCTCCTTCATCCCAGAAGCAGCGATGACCGGAGGCGTGGATGAAGGTCGGGGCCCGTCGGAGGTCGACGGACGTCTCAGTTTCACGGGAGGCGTCTGGGATTGAGTCGGCACTTCAGCCTCTTCTCTGTTCTCCATCTTCTCCAGTTTCTGCAAAAAGAGCAACCTAATAAACATCTGCAGGCACAGCAACATATGAAGCACAAGGACTATTAACAGCTGCAGCAAAGGAAATAAAGCTTTAATTTACAGTTGACAGGCAATCAAGTGCAAAATACATATTAATTAGTTTGTAACTGCTTATAACTAAAGCATTTGAATGTTGCTAAGCTACTGCTCCTTGAAATAAAGTTGAGTTAAACCAAACTGGTTCAGATGATTACCGAGTGGAAATGATGTAAATCTAATCATTTTGACCGAATATATGCTATATATATAAGTTTCAATCTATCAAAATAAAAAGTTGGCACACTTCATTAGCACCATGATCTGAGGGTACATGTACACAAAATCAGAAGAAAATAATAAACGGTAAAAACGGTAAAAAAAATAAAAGATCTATTGAAATAAAATACAGGTCATGAGATCAGTGTTCAAAGGTTATGATGATAACTAAATAACTATAGAATATATAGAAGAAAATAGATGCTACATCTGAGAAAACAATGATCTATTGAAACGAAATTTGGCACACTTCACCAGCACCATGACCTAAGGATCCATGACAAGTTTGGAAACAGCACCAACTACAAGTCATGAGATCAGTATTGAAAGGTGGTGATGATTAAACGCGAGTTAAAACGTACAGATGGAATATTTGCTGTATCTTGGCAAAACTTAGATCTTTTGAAAAGAAACTTGGCACACTTCATCAGAACCATGATCTGAGGGCATATGCCAAATTTGGGAACAGCACCACCTACAGGTCATGAGAACAGTGTTTAAAAAGTTACGATGATGTGAATCTAACGATTTTGACCCAAAATTAGAATATGCAGGAAGAGAACAGATGCTATATCTTGACAATATTTATTCTACCGACACAAATCATGGCACACGTCATTACCGCTATGATCTGAGAGTACAAGCCTAGTTTGGGAACAGCACCGCCTACGGGTCATAAAATACCAAAAACTATTTGTGCTCATAACATTTGAAGTGTCCGAAAATCGTGAGCTTTTTGTGTTCTATTTTTAAAAAAAAGCTTTAATGTATACGCACAAAATCTGGTACAAATAATCGACAGCATGCCCTTACATTACGACTGCACCTAACATTCAACAGATATAAGGTTTCTTACAAAAATTGTGCTTCACCTTCACATTCTTGTTTATGGTGATAACTTCTCCACTGCTGTTGGTTGTGAGCCCAAGGCCTGATGGGAAACTTCGTCGCGGAGGAGGAGGGGGTGGAGACTTGGATGGCTTCTCTGTACGATATCGTGGCACTGTCAGCTCCCCTGATCAATCAATCAAATCAAATCAATCAACAAAATAGACAAAATCGCAAGGCAGCTTCTGTAGTTTTTGGTACAGCGATAATGCGTTGCACTTTATTTTACAGTATGTGTACTTACAATGTACTTACAGTGTACTTACACAAGAATGTACTGGTAATATAAGAGTTAGAATCCAGTTATTGGAATTACTACAATAAGTACATAGCATGTACATGAGGAACGGGGCTGTAAAATAAAGTGCTACCTGATAATGTAACCACACCTGATCCCCTGCGTGGGATGCCGTCTTTGCTGGGTGGTTTCGGTGGGGTTTTGCTCGGCTGATGTTCAGGTGTTAAGCTAGGAGTGGAGGATGTTGAGCCGGGCGCCGGGAGGGAGGACAGCTGGGGTTTTGGCGGTACAGCCGGCTTTGTGATCTGCTTGGCGGCGAAGTCCAGGTCTGGAATGGCCTTCATCAGCTCAGCTTGAGTTTCCTCCAGCAGACGATTGATGTCTTGAGCGCTGAACTGAGTCAAACTGGCTCTCTTCTCCTCCCAGTCTCGCTCTGCAGCCTGAAGACACACACCCACATGTGTTATCACGCAGAGATTCCCAAACTTTAAATAAATCTCAACCAGGGATGTGATGCACGTTTTTAAGAGTGCCGGGTTTTAAAGAGAGGAAAAACGCTGAATTTAGCAACATGATTCAAACCCTTAAAATATTTCAATTGCGATATTAAAAAGACTTAAACTGCAACGTCCTACTCAAAACAGCATTATTATTCATGACCATCACAAATAAGGTAAAAGCAGACAATTTCATTCTAGTGACAAATCCTAGAGTTGTAATTGGACATGTAAAACCGTTGAATTATTGTCCTTACCTAAGCCACATACGTTCTATGTTGATATCAGAGAACAATTTAAAATATTGTATAAATTCATTCTTTAATGCAAAAAATAAAAATAAAAAGAATGTAGCAGTAGCATTCAAGCAAGATTAAATAATATATATATACATATATATATATATATATATATATATATATATATATATATATATATATATATATATATATAATATATTAATATAATAAATATATATATTAAATAAATATACAATCTACTAAATATATATATATATATATATATATATATATATATATATATATATATATATATATATATATATATATATATATATATATATACTTTTAACTATTAAATATAAACTAATAATTTAATAAAATAATATGTGTTGTATTTAAACCCTCAAAAATATGTGTCCACCATCTTTTTGTAAATATGCACATCTTCTCTAACATCCGTGGAAACACAAATAGTTCATTACCAGTCGGACCTCCACAGACACTCCTTTATCAGATTCTCTGCGTGTGGGCAGATCTTCCAAGCCGCTGGTCTTTATTGGACCTGCGGAGGTGCCGTCCAGTTCAGGCATGATGGGATCTGTGGCCCCGGCTCCTGCCAGCCAGTTACCCAGCGTGGTGCTGCCGGGAATGCTGCTCATACTGGCACCAACAGTGGAGCCCAGCACGTTAGAAAGACTAGTGGTGCCTCCTAAAATCAATAAATCAATAAATCAGTTGTCCATATAAATGCTTCCGAAGCTTGTTCTGTAAATATCAGTTCAGAAATAGTTACTCCACCCCAAAACGAAAATTTAGTTATTAATCACTTACCCCCCATGCCATTCCAAACCCATTCGTAACACAATTTAGGATAAAAAACGGAAAGCTTGTTACTGTTCTATTGATGGAGAAAGCTATTACGGATTTGGAAATACATGGGGATAAGTGATTAATGACAGAATTTTCATTTTGGGGTGGAGTAACCCTTTAAAGTGTGCTGTAAATTTACTCACCCTCAACCATTCGATATACATAGTTAGTTTTTTCGTCAGAACAGATTTGGAAAAATGTTGCTTGCCAATGGGTGCCGTCAGAATGTCCATACAGCCGTTAAAAACGCAATAATAATAAACACCATTCCAGTCCATCAATTATTATTATTTGTTTCTCTTTATAAGATGTTAATTAATGGATTGGAGTGGTGTGGATTATTGTGTTTTATCAACTGTTTGGACATTCTGACGGCACCCATTCACTGCAAAGGATCGATTGCTGAGCAAGTGATGCAATGATACATTTCTCCAAATCTAAAGAAGAAATAAACTCATCAACATCTTTTATGACCCGAGGGTGAGTACATTTTCAGTTTTAGATGAACCGCTTTTTTAATAAATCATAAAACTGGTGTTTACCTATAATGGAAGCACTCGTCAGGCCAGGATTTGTGGTATTAGTACCCAGGGAGGCAGAAAGAGTGGCAGTGGCCGATAAGGTGCCCCCGAGGTCGGGCAGATTTAAAGAAGGGCTGTTGAGAATATCTAGATCAGAGCTCCTGCTGAAGTCAGCGTCACTCACGCTGGAAACTGAACTGCTGAAGTCATCGGGTGTCCTCCACACACCTTCAGATACCTGCCTGTACACAAACACACGCTTTAGGCACGGCACTAGAGAACGTATCCGAACAGGAGCGACTGTTTACGTCTTTGCGTGCGCTACCTTCGTAGTAGAGCGAGTGTATTGGTGATGTTTCTGCAGCGTTTCAACAGGGCCTCCAGCCTGAGCGGTTCCTCTTTCAGAAACTTGACGGCTTCCACCTCCACCCTCAACACCACGCGCATTTTACTTTGTAAAGTGGGGAACTGATCTAAATACATAAATCGTAGAACATAACACATAGAATTATCTTATAGCTGAATTAAAGAGAAAAAAACAAGTTGCCTTTTTTTGGTGAACCAAAAGCAGTCTGATTCCTAAACAAGGTCTAAAGGTTGAAAACAGCAAAGTTTTAAATCTGAAAATGCACGGTGTATAGTTATTTTCTCTCAAAAGTAAGAGCCGACTCTGAATCACTGAAACGAGTCGTTTTTAAAATGAATCCCAAGCTTTTTCGCTTTGACCTCAAAGTGAAACATTAGCATATTGCCCGCCCACTTTTTTGTCCTTTTCGTGTTTGTCTGAATGAAAATGCTGATTCATTCTTTGCCACTAGGTGCCAATGAATCGTTGAACAAAAAGTGTTTTTTTTGACTTTGCATGCATGTTAACCTCATGTTTGGGACTCTCAAAACCAAAATATAATTCTTTTATTACCCTTAATAGGGGCACTTTAAGATATGGATCTTTTAGGGAATCAAAACCATTCAGCTCAACTGGTGAGGTTCAACTGCTGAAGGAGCAATCAGTTCGGTTTAGTGAATAAATAAATAGCACAATTAGTGTAGTTTGACTCTTTAAACAAGAAATGGCTGTTGTTTTCAGCGAAGTTTAAACTGATTCCTGAATAAATGACTTTTATGAGTCAGTTCATTTTAGTGAGTCAAAAAAACAACCAAATGCACAGCACAACCGGTATCATGAATAAATGTGAAACATACAGCACAACAAATGTAATCCAATTCCTGAAAGTATGACTCCTAGGAGTAGTTCTTTTTAATGAATCAGAAACATAACAGAACAAGTTTAGTCATATTGCTGAATTATTAATGACTGTTAGGACCCGTTTATCTTAGCGAATCTAAAAACACAAAGCACATTCAGTGAGGTCTGATTCCTAAACTAAACGGTTCTTTTGTGTGAATCATGAACATACAACACAACCGGAATAGTTTGACTCGTGAAACATAATAAGGATTCTGCACTTTTCAGTAAAACAGTCTGATTCCCGAAAGAACGACTCTTATGAGTCAAAAACGGAGTACAGCACAACCAGAGTAATCTGACTCTTGAACAAATCACTGATACGAACAAGCCCTTTACGGAGAATAACAAACATACAATGCAATCAATATAGTTTGACTCGTAAACGTTTCGTTTTAGTGAATCAAAAATCTGAATCCCGAATGAATGACTCTAATCGGCCTGTTCGTTTTTTACAGACAAGCTGTTATTACAACTGTACAGTACAAATTCGTGCAATCAAACAAACTATCCACTGATGATCGGTTGATACGAATCACTATTTATATAAAAGTGAAAATGTCCAAATATATACTGCGTGCAGATTGATCATTCACTCACTCTTGAGGTCAGTGACGGTCTCTCCGAGCCTCCTGAGCTCCAGACTCTTCTGTTCTATTTCCTGTTCGGTCACCAGGTGATGGTTAAGCCCCGCCCCCATCCTCATCTCCTCCACCGAGCGCTCGAGGTCGCTGGAAACACAAGGAAACACATCGCATCCAACGCAATTCATATGCGGCGCTGTTTTTCGTTAGAGGCGTAAGGGCTTGGGCTCACTGTAGCTGCTGTATGATAAGTTCTTCTTCATTAAGATAGCGTAGCCTCTCCTCCTCAACCAGAAGACGCTGGCGCTGTAACGGATCTTCTTGCGTGCGGGACGCCTCGATCAGACACATCCCCAAATCAGACTCGGTCTGCCTCAGCAACGCCTGAACAGAGTCCTGGTTCTGCAGCTGTGAGACACACAGAGAGAGACAAACTGTTGTTCAATATATGAACTGAAAGAATAGATACATCAAAATGTTTTCATGCAGTACACATTTTCCATGAAATCGGCTGTCAAACTCCAAAACAAAAACATTTATTATTTGTGTTATTTCCCTAGTCTTCTGAAGAAGCTTTGTGTGAATGAAGTGAGTTATTTCTTTAAGGCATTATTTATAATTATTTTACCCCGATGAATATGTCATAAGTTAGAAGGTTTGCTATTCATCAAGCAGTATTTTTTCATTCATTCCCACATGTGCACAAGATCAAATACACGGCAAAAACAATTCTATAATTTATTTGTTTTCTAAACCTTCCAGCTGAAATATAAAATATTACCATTTAACTGTTCCCAAAATAATACACATTTTTGCACTATAAATTCTAATAAGTATAGTGATAATAAGAAATGAGTATATATTAATATACCATATATATATATATATTTAAATAACTTTATATATATATATATATATATATATATATATAGAATTCTTTATGTGAATTTTATAATAGATTTAACTACATAAAATATATATATTCATAAACAATAAAATAGCAGAGTAAATAAACTATATTGAATCATTTATCTATATTGAATATAGTAATATTATTGACATATTATCGTACATAAATTATTAATATATACATATTTTTATATATTTCATTATTATAAATATACATTTATTTTTATCTAAAAATATAAAGTAATATATTTTACATATTTTAGTTATACATTTTAAATAAAAATGTATTTAGTACAATTATTAGTATTCACAATTAAAATGAATAAAAATAAAATATGTCAGAGTAAAAATTTATATTTTTTAGATATTTACATTTAATTTTATTATATTCTTATTATTCATAATAATGCCATATTATCATTATAATATATAAATGATACAAATAGCAATATTATATATACACAACTATTTTATATATACAAACAGTAATATATAAATACTTCTATCTATATATTACTTCTATCTAAATATTTCTATCTATATAAATACACATCGTTCATAAAACCACCTTTAAACTGTGATCCCACGTCATCAAACAAATCATCAACAACACACACACACACACACACACACACACACCTGTAACTGGCGCAGTTGTGTCAGCTGTTTGCGCAGTTCAACGGTGTGCTGCTGCAGGTCAGTCAGGTGCAGCTGCATTTGTGAACGGGACATTGCTATTGGCTGAGAGGCTGCGGAGGGCGGAGGCGGCATCAGCGCCAGAGGAGCGGACGGAGACGACACTAACAATCCACAGGAGCAAAAGTCATACATAAAACACTCGACTCGCATAAAAACACGTGCAGTTTCGTTTAAAAATCGGATTATCCATAAGCCTGTTAGTCATTCTGCTAATCTATTAGAATCTTTCAGAAAATGTCTCATCTCCATATTAACCACAAAAGAGCAACAAAAGGCTTCTGATTCTGCCTCGATTCGTACATTGTGAGTCACATCCAAAAAACAAGCCCAACACAACTCGGTACATCTACAGTACGCTGTATATTCATGCAACACACATTCAAATTCAGACCCTTGGTAGCACTTTATTTTAAGGTGTCCATAATACAGAGTAATTACCTAGTAAGTACTTAGTAGTAGCCGTCGCATTTAAATGTACTTACCATGTAACAAAGTTAGGGAACACTTTAATTACAACACAGTTATAAGCTACTTAAAATAAAGTGTATCAAGGTTGTACTTAAGTGTACTTTATGTGTATATGTATACCTTAACTAGATTTTTTATACCTTATCCTTTGATTTAACCCATTAACACACAGCTTGAATACATGTGATACCTAATTACATCAAAATCACATAATATTACACAAACATAATCTGCTTAAAATACAGTGTATCGAGATTGTACTTAAGTGTAAGTATACGTGTAACAGTAACATAATTACAAAAAACTTAATAACTTAGTTGCATGATAAGCACACTTTATTTCATGTAAGTACAACGGCTACTACTAAGTACCTAATTAGGTATTAAGACACCTTAAAAGAAAGTGTTACCAGACCGTTATATCTGCATATACATTCACACTGTTAGGACTCTCAGAAACAGACTGTGATGTCCATATTACCTCCTTTTAAGAACTGGAAAAGGAAGACGAAACATTCTAGTACACTGACATTCAGGTGTTAGTGGGAATTTCCATACAACAAAAACATTCGGGAAGAATCTATAGGACAGACACATATATCCAGTGCCTATAAAAGAGAACTCCTCATTGGACTTTTGGCGCTACGTGAATCATCACCGGCATTTAACGTGGATTTTGAGTTCTGCGATCTTCAGTAATGCATATTAGATTAGTGACACGTAAAAGTCAAAGGAGGTGAATACTTTTTGTAGACACTGGATATACATAAACAGACGGTTTTCAAACTCCGGGATCTGAGATCCCTCAATACAGACATTCTGTACACACTCCTGACGCAAAAATTGCAATGCACAAATCGCAATGCAACACAATCTGTTATGCAACACACGCAGGGGAAACCGAGAAAGTGACAGACAACCAGACAGAAAGTAATATACCTTTTTGTTTTCTAAACCTTCCAGCTGAAATATAAAATATCACCAGTTAACTGTCCCCAAAATAATACATACTAGTGCACAAGAAATTATAATAAACAAAAATAATGGCAATTTTATCACTGTCAATTATAATACATAAAAGATCAAAATATATTATTTAAAATAAAACTTATTATAAATTATAATGCACAAATAATTAAAATAAATATGAATAAATATATGTATATATATATATATATATATATATATATATATATATATATATATATATAGTCAAATTTATAACAAATTTCAATAAGTTGGCAAACAAAGATAAAAAGACATAAAAATATATAAATATTAATAATATATTAATCTAAACAATAATATAAATATTATTTAAAGTTATATATATATATATATATATATATATATATATATATATATATATATATATATATATAATACTTTGAGATTAATATATATATATATATATTACTTTGAGATTAACCAATTACAAATAAAAATACATTTAATGTAAAAATAAAGTAAAAATATCCATTTAAATAATAATAATAAGAATAAATGTCAGATGTATCATAAATTATAATTGAATATCTATATATAAATATGAAATACATATTAAAATAAATAATATCCATATAAATATACTATATTGTTTAATATAATAGTTTATTATTAATACAGGTGTGCAGATCCTACATGAATTAGCATATTGTGATGTGTCTGTGGCTCATGTTAATTTACATTACTGACACTCACAACTCGGTCACGGACTACAGCCATGAAACACAAACAAAAATTAGCTAAATGTAAACCAATCCAAACGAGCTTCATTTTAAGATCAAACTGCGGTCCTCGAGGACTTGGCCTGCCTGCTTCTGTCATTTAGACAAACATCCTTCAGCGCGGCACACAGTCGTATCTTAATATCACCATGCATGATTCACTCGTTTAACGGCCTGCTAATTGATACGCCTACACCGCATCCCTTAATTGTTCTTCTGAACATAATTAGTTTAGTAACAGCTATTCTGAAGCACAAACAGTTTGTTGGAACGGAGCGTCACCTCTTTATATCAACACGGTTATTTTATTCACCTCTTCCTCTTGTATTAGTATGTTTAAGCATTCGTTTCATGGGCCTAATTTGAATTGCATTCATTTTGACTGTGTTTGTTTCTAAATAATGTTTCGTTTGTATTGTAGATCCATCAGAATGGGCGCGTTTCCATCAACTGGGTTTTTAAATGTGATGATCTGTTTCGCACGTCTTCCTATTTGAAACTTTTTGTAAGGCGCTTAAGCTACATTGAAACACAGTTAAACCGTATGGTACTCACTCTCCGGCGCGGAGCAGTCACTCGCCGTTTCTGCTTTCTCACTGCAAGATAAACACAAGAAAGGTGAAGGACAAACTCCTTTTACATGATCGTAGAAGTTGCACGGACGTGTATTATTTAAAAAAATAACATTAAAATTAATTTTTGAGATTTCGAAGTCGAGATTACTTACGGGCTGTCTGGTCCTCGGGTCAAAACACTCTGAACCAATCCGGTTAAACTGGCTATCTGCTTCTCCATGGCCTCCATTCGCTCTCTAAAAAACACAAAATACCATTAAACGCATACAAACAGCATGCTCTTGCGTCATTTGACAACCCTAGAATGCATATTATTATTTATTAAAAAAAAAAGTCCGATTTATTCATTATAAATTATTATAAAATATATGAAATCAATATGTTTAAAATGTATTTATAATAGATTGTTACAATAAATATGAATATTAAATAACAAATATAAAATATCGAAAAATAACTTTTAGGATCGTATTTATTCGTTATAATAATATTAAATAATAATGTATTCAATATAATGTATATGTAACCACGGAACACAAAACCAGTCATTAATGTACATTTTTCAAAATTTATACATCATTTGAAAGCTGAAGAAAAAAGCGTATTTTATAATATTAATATATTAAAATAATATTGATAATATTAAAGTATTTGAGGTACAACCATTTTACAGTCTGGAATCTGAGGGTGCAAAAATGTAAATATTTACGGTAGGAAATTCGCAAAGTATCTTCATGGAACATGATCTTTACTTAATATCCTAATGATTTCTGGCATAAAAGAAAAATGCATAATTATGCCCCAGTGGCTTAAGACTTGCATGAGGTTTATTCATGCAAAAACCATTGTTTTTAGCTAAAAATGTTTTTAAAGTGCTCCAATTACAGATTTTTGAAAATCAGCTTTTGCGAAGTGCGCAACACAGCTATAAGCGAATGAAAACATCCGGCAAAGTTTTAAATCTTAAAGTGCACCGTGTGTAAAGTTATATATAGTCTCCCATAGGAAATAGTCAAAATTAGTTTTTAAAATGAATCTTAAGCAAACAAAATTGCGTCAAAAGTTAACTTTCTGGTTACCAGCGCTTATCAAAATATCTTCTTTTGTGCTCAACAAACAACATAAATAAATGCTGAAATAATTAAGCAATGTTTGGGGAACTATCCCTTTAAGGAGATAAAAAAACCTGCTCTCACCTGGTCTCCTCGTTACCAGGTAAGGTTGATCCGTACACCGGCATCGGCCCTCCATCTCCACCGGGGCCCCCGAGCATGCATATCTGCTCCATAGGGGGCCCTCCTGGACGATTCTTGGGACTCTCTATATACACAGTGCCATCTTTACGAAACCCGTGTCTCCCGGGGGACCCTCGTCCCGGGTGGCTCCCGTAGGGGTCCCTGCCATCAGACATTTTCTGAGGCGAGGCCGGAGGTAAAGTGCGGAAACCCATCGTAGCATATGGATCTGCGTATATTGGACCGCCGGGCCTGTAGAGGGCGCCCTCGAGCTCACACTGCAACGCAGCGGCAGGATAGCCGCTAATCGAGCGCACAGATCCGCGACGGTAGGCCAGAGCCTGCGGCGAAGCCACGCTCAGCCGGGGGTCCTGGACGAGCGAATAAGGGTCTGCGTATATCGCCTCGTTTTTTAGCAACACCACGCTCTTCGAAGACGATGCTATTTCCTCGTCCGGTTTCACGTCGCGCCTTTCTAGAATGGCACTTGGGGAGGGGCAAAACGCGGGGTGGGCGTGGCCGGTTTGCTGGGGGGCGTGTCCTCCGGGGTGGGCGTGGTGTTGCTGATACGGGTGGAGCTGAGGCGACGGGTGGGGTCCGGCGTAAGAGGAAGGACGCCCGCCCGTGTAAGAAAGACGCGACTGCGAGCGTGACGGAGATCCAGAGGGAGGAGAGGAAGACGGGAGTGTGTTTAAACGGCGCGTGGGAGACGATTCCCTCGAGGTGTACACCAGCTCTCTCTGGAGGAGTGAGAGAGAACAGGAGAGAGGGAGAAGTTAAGCACACATGACATATGACAAGAAAGATTCATAAGAGCGGAACCGCTGTCATTTACACACACAGTATAGATTTAAGGAAGGGATTGGACGTGTTCTTTATTATTATCATCTAGTATGCTGTAAAATCACAGTAAAACAAAGTAAAAATTCTTAAAGCCTGGAAATAGTACACAAAAGTTGGGGTCGGTTCAGATTTTGTTTTGCTCACAAAGGCTGCATTTATTTGATTGCAAATAGTAAAAATATTGTGAAAATGATTACAATTTAACATAACTGTGTCCTATATGAATATATTTTGAAAAGTAATTTATTTCATGTGATCGAGTCTCGGTGTCACATGATCCTTCAGACATCATTCTGATTGCTCAATAAACATTTCCGATTTTTTAAATTCTTTACATCAACAGAAAGAACAGCATAAAATAACATTACATATACATATTTTTTTGCCAATTTAACGCATCCTTGCAGAATAAAAATCATTTATTTCCAAATAAAGTCTATATGCAACACATCTACTGTTACACTAAATCTTTGGTGAGATTATGTTTTCTATATATATATATATAAAAAATTCTGAATCACTTTACAATTTATAGTGAATTAATATTATATTTAACAAAACATTATTTTACATTTATATGACTTTATATGACTACAAACATTGCTGTCAAATAATTTATAATGATTAATTGCATGTGTGCTGTGTGCATTTATTATGTATGCTATATATATATATATATATATATATATATATATATATATATATATATATATATATATATATACACACATTTTTATTTATTTTTTTAAGAAAAAGTGTAATCAATACATTAAATATAAAACATTAAATATATATTTTATATATAATATATTCATTATAAGAATAGAAATATATACTTTTAAATTAATGTAAATATATTTATAATATATTCAGCATTTGTGTGCATTTATATATATACATAATAAATATGCCCGTATACGTGCACATATAATGAGTAAATAAAAACTTTTATTTTGGATGCAACTGATCACAATGAATCATTAGACTAGTTATTTTATGGTAAAAAAAAATTGATTGTTTTTGTATAAATTAGAACTGAAGAAGAATATGTATATATCTAAAATGTCACTGCTAGTACGTTTATAGTAAAACATTGGTATGACGCTGCTAGTATACAACTAGTATACTAGTATAGGTAAAAAACCAAAAAGCATACTTCATCTGATTACTATTTTCTTGTTATTAATTTTAATAATGCATGAAAACCGATTTAAAAATGTGGGTTTTTTGTAATGCGTTATAGACATTGAGGTTCGCCGCCTCACCCGCAGGTCTCCGTTGGCGATGTGTGTGTGGTGTACGGGGTGGGCCGCGTGTTGAGGATTGTAGTGCGTGTCTCGTATGGGAGCCTCTCTGCAGTAAATCTTGATGAGACACCGGTCGTGGATGTCGCGAGGGTCCTCCAGCTCGTAGAAGATGTTGCGCGCCTCGTCTTTGATGAGCAGGGCCGTGCCGGGCGAACGCAAGGCGCCCATGGTCAGCTTCTGAGGGAACATGTGTACGATGAGGGCGTGAAGCGTCTCCATGCTGGTCAGCTCGTGAGTGATGTGCACCCGCCGCGTCTCGTCGCCGAACTGCAGGAACAACACCGCTGGAAAAACACACGGCCATTCAGTTGACACCCAGCGAGTAAAACACTCTCTCGCAGCTGCACGAAATATTGAACGCCGCTCGTCCGACCGGATTAGTGAACCAGAACTAACTGCGTGTAATTGATTTAGTCACAATCGGTCTGAGCGGTTGCGTAACCGCTGAGGGTGTGAAAACTTCCTCCCTGATTCACCCCGAACAATTATTGAAATTAAGCCGCAAAATTGACTCGTGTGTGGATGCTTCGCTTGCTGCATTCAGAGTTTCTCTGGGAATCAAACCCGCGACGCTGATGTTTGAGCTGCAGAAATGTAGATGCATTTCAATTGTAGGACTGATTTCTTTTATTCAGCAGAGATGCACTAAATTTCGGAACTTTCTATTCATTAAAGAATACAGATAATACGCAATTTCTACAAAACATTAAGCAGAAATCAGCTTTCAGCAGCGATAATAATAATAAATGCTGAGGAGAATGTGAGGAGAAGATCTGCACATCAGAAGGATTTCTTAAGGATCATTTGACACCGAAGACTACAGCAACGATGCTGAAAGTTCAGCTTTATATCACTGGAATGAATTACATTCTCAAAATATTCAGACAGCAATAATTCATATTCATGTTTTTATGAAATAACAGTAACAAAAAAGGTGTTTTGTTAAGCATTAATTGTTAATAATAATAGTAAATAGTCATCATTTAATAGTATTTAATGAATAGTTAGTAGTAAGTATTATAATAATAATAAATAAGGTAAGCATTTAACGAAATTTAGTAGGCAAAGTTTCTAGTTTTTAAATAGTGCTGCCATAGGATTAATCGGATCCAAAATAAAAGTTTTTATTTACATATGTATGTGAACTGTTTATATTTATTATGTATATATAAATACACACACACACACACACACACATATGTATATATATATATATATATATATATATATATATGTGTGTGTGTGTGTGTGTGTGTGTGTGTGTTTATATTCTTATATTAAAACATATTTAATAAACATTTTCTTAAATATATAAATGCATGTGTTTTGGATATACATAATAAACACATACACAAAAACATTATGAAGACAAAAACTAGTTATATTTATAGTAAATGCAATTAATCGTTTGGCACTAGTTTTAAACCATTCAGTTCTGGCAAATGGCAGAATCAAACTTTTATATATATATATATATATATATATATATATATATATATATATATATATATATATATATATATATATATATATCACGACTATAGCACATGAACATTGTAATATTTACATGCCAAAAGCTAGCTTCAGTATTTAGCATCACGCTTCTTCTTGAGGCTTGTAATCTCCGCCCAATATAGAGGTCAGCCAATCAAATAAAGTTATTTATAGTAGAAGGATAAAAGCTTCACGAGCAACGAAGACGGGTTTGTTAGAGAGGTCAGAATGGTCTAAATGGTGCACGAACGCTTGACTAGCACTAAAAGTACAGATAAAACGCCACAGAAGAGTAGCTGTCCTACCTGGCGCTCTCAGTTTAGCCTGGCTGGGCGACCGCGCCAGAGGAAGACTCTGTCTGAGGATGTTGGAGCGACTGAAGCCCAGCGGCAGCTCAGCATCGGCCATGCTTTCCAAACTCTCCGCGGACGCATAACACAGGCGCCCTCCTACCTGCTCGCCCAGAGACTGCTGCTGCAGCCCCGCCGCGCCGCGTGGAGTCCGCGCCTGCCGGAGACAGAGACAGACGGATCAGACGCGCGAGGGAGGGGACGCTCTCTAATTGCCCGTATTGCAGAAGTAGCAGTTTGGCAAGGGTAACGAAACCTCCGCGATGGGAAGGCGAACGAGCGCCTGGGGGAAATTAGGCTGCGCGCGCGCGCGGCGAAAGGAAGCCCATGCGGGATAAAACGTTCTCAAATCAGGCTGATAACGTGATCGTGTCAGCTCGACTGCTACCGTAGCTGAGGCAGAAGAAGACAAACCGCATAAGACGTTCTCGAATTCGTGGTATTTCGATTTGAAATGGTTAAAATCAATTATTTTAGGAATGTTTTTGTTGGAAGGTCTATTATGTTCATCAAGGATGCATCTACTTGATGTAAAAAAAAAAATTAAAAAAAATTATATATTAAAAAAAAAAAAAAAAGATATAGTTTAAAAGGTAGTATATGGTAGTATTGTAAAATTTTATATTACATGTTTTTATTTGATGGTTTAAAATGTCATTTAGTCATTTGATCAATAAAGTCATATTTTCAGAATCATTACTTCTGTGTCTCGCGATGCATGAAAAATGTGTTGCTCAAGAAACATTTTAACAGTTATGGCGGTGGTATGTTTTTGTGGAAACTGATACATTTTGTATTCTTTGATAAGCGGAAAGTTCGAAACATCTATTTAAAATAGAAATCTTTTGTTACACGATAAATGTCTTAAATGTCGTTTTTGACCAAATAAATGCAACCTTCGTAAATAAAAATATTAATTTTAATTATTTAAAAAAAATATGAAAAGTAGCGCATGCATTGACAAAGCATGTTTAAAATACCCATTAAAATATATATTTTTAAAAAATATTCAAAATATCAAATGCCATAATTAAAATAAAGCTAAAACCGAAAAGTATGATACAAAAAAAGTCAGTATGATTTTCCAGAGGTTTTCTAAACAACAACTCGAAATGTTGAACCGTTTACCAGACAGGACAAACATGCAAACACTCAATTTTTGCAACTTAAAAAAATAAATAAAAAAATCTACTCACACCAATATCTGTTTTCTTTAAATCTCAGTACAGTACGTGTTGAATATAAGAGATGTGGCAGTGTGTCAAAGATAAAGTTTGCAGCCTCGAGGATCGTCTTAAGATGAACGCACAAAATGATTGGCTAATACGGTTTGATTGACATGCATTCTAGCCAATCAGAACGCGCGTAGGCTTGACAGACGGGACAGATGTTAGCAGCTGTGCCCCTTCCGTGACAAATTCCTCGGGTGTTGGAATTCAGTCCTGAAATCCCGTTCTAATGAGAGATGTATTTAGGAATGTGCTGTAAGTTTCCAACATTTATTAACAAACCAAATAAAGTGAGCAGTTTGACAATCTGCTGCAGTTGGATGCAGAAATCTAGTGAGAATCAAAGCATCATTGATTCTGGCGTCTGTCTCTGCGGGCTACAGGTTAATGGCTTCACAGTAAGTGTGAATTAACCTCATTCCCCTTTAATAAATACATTAATTAGCATGACAGCTTCAACACAACAGCTCTTATTGATTGAGAAGTGTACTGAGACGGAGCTTTGATATTCACTTGACAACTATAGGGAGCCTATAAAGTGTACATTTATTGTTACTATTGAGTTATATAAACACACACACATTATTTTGCTATCACTGAGATATATAGTTCTAATTAATATTTAATATAATATTTGTATATACTGTGTATTCATTTTAAGTTTAGGTAAAGTTTTAGTGACTGTCATGTGGTTCTGTCATTTTTATTATTAGTTTTTTTTTTTTTTTTGAAGTGTCAGTTTTTATTCAATACATTTCATTATTTTTGTATCAAGACAAAACTAAATAATGAAACACATCTGATTTCTTTTGTATATCTTTATTCCGTTTAAAGTCTATTCATTTGTATTTCAGTTTTAATTATTTTAGCGTTAAGTCAAACAACCTGACATTGGCAAATATTGTAGCTGAGATGAAATATAAAAAGCTTCCAAATATTACATTTTTATTTTGGTCAAAGTCTATTTTTTATGTTTTTTAGTTCATAGTTGATAATTCAGTTCTTTATTAGCCTATAGTTGGTTTGTTTGTTTTCTATTTTGTAATTTAATTTTAGTTTTAGTTATTTTACTACTATCACGTTAAACTCAAAGTAGGAAATGTTGATTTGGAAATTATTTTAAGTTTTTAAATTTGATTTTATTGAAAATATTTTTTTTTAATTTTTAATTTTTTTTATTTGATTTTAATTTGAGCAATATGGAATTAAATAAAACACACATCTTTTTTATTTTTATTAATTTTTTCATTTCTAGAGTTTTTTTACGTTTTAATTTTAGTTACGTTCGTCCATCAAGTTAACCTAAACGAAACTTTTAAATGAATTGATGCAAGCTTTATTTAAGTATAATAAACCTGACACACACAAACAGTTCTGTCAAGACAATAAAAAGCTCAACTCATTAAATGGACAAGAAATGTCACTGAGAGTATGTGCTCCTGACAGAAAGGAGATGGCTCTCCAGGTGCACAGTCATCCAGCGTCTCTTAACCCGTCATGACTGCCTGTGTCTCCCATGAGTCTCCTCTGACTGGAGTGGTTTGTTGTCAGTGACAGGTCTGTGTGTGTGTGTGTGTGTGTGTGTGTGTGTCACTGGTACGGTTCACTGAGAACACGTTACAACGCAAGCCTGGTGCCGCACATCTGAGCTCCACACAGACAGCTCCAGCTCTGCTGCGTCACGCTGATCTGAGTTCACGCCGGGGTTCACGGCTCCTCTCTCCTGAGATTCACAGACAGCATCCAGTCGAGGAACTCGGTCCTTGTAATATTGATCCAGCTGTCATACAGATGCAAAATTCCTCACCTCGGTCAAAGGCTGCTGATCGATTGATCAGAGGAGGAAAATGGTAATCCGGGGCTGACATCTTGGCCAATGATAAACAGCAGAGACTTGATTGAATATAAAGATTTTTGAAGTGTCTTATGCTCATCAATTCTACATTTATTTAATAAACAAATACAGTAAAAAGTAAACACACACACACAAAAAAAAATATATATATATACATATATATATATATATATATATATATATATATACATATATATATATATATATATATATATATATATATACATATACATACAAAGTATATATATATATATATATATATATATACAATTACATATACATATAGGGTATATATATACACACACATACATATATATATATATATACTGTGTATGTATATGTATATGTATATGTATATATATGTATATATATATATATGATTCCTTTCTTTTTCATAAATATCTTTCACTTTTGATCAATTTAATGCATTTCTTGTTGAATATAACCAACAAAAACCCAGATGTGCATCAGTTTTATATAATATTGCGTTTGAATTAAATTCCGATTTTTAACGTAGCATTTTAAGGTTATGCCAGCTCCTCAACAAAGTACTTTACTTATTTAGCGTTATTTATTATTTACTGCGAGAAAAAGAAACAAAGACTGAAAAGCTTTGTCACGCTCTAATTATCACCCATAATACTCACACATGCTATTCAGGATGCGCCACATTTATCCAAACTGACTACTCAAGACTAACATTGTTGCAAAAATGTTTTATTTAAGACAAATGTCCTTATTCTAAAACAAACCCTTTCTACTCAAACATCCTGAATGGCGTTATGGTTCCCTCAAAAATACCAATCAGTATGTATATCAATACCAAGTATACCAATCAAATCAGATATAAATTACATTCTAAAACCTATTCAAATATAAATTTAAACAGTCATAATAATTAAGATTTACATTTTTTTGGACTGAATAAATTCAGACTTAGTCACTATAAAATATTTTTTTGGCCATAAGAGTGAACAGTAGTGCGTCTTACAGGTTAAAGCAACCCCCGGCGAACACTGGCTCTTTTTAAAACATACTTTATGGGATTTTTTACCTTTAACAGGATTGGACACTTGAGGACAGGAAACAATTTAGAGAAGAGGGATTCAGGGATCAACAGTGCAATCTGTCCAGGCCCGACGACTGGCTCCTTCAGCGAGACACTTAACTCCGGACGCTTCAGGGCAAAACTGTCCCAGCTATAAATGCATTTTTAATCGCCCAGTGTGAAGTTTCCAAATGGCAACTAATTAGAAATTGCTGAATTTTTCACACAATCTAATCATTATTGATATTCATTATTAATATTCCGACCTAATTATACGTACGCGAGGAAATCCAACAGCGACGAATGTACCTTTTTCTGCGCATTGGACGGCTCTCTTGCAGTCTAGTGTGCCTCGAGCTCATCGGTACACCTGGGGCCAATTTAACCAAAGCTAGCCGTGCGTTTCCACATGCCAGAAGCTGACAGAGCTTCCAATCTAGGTTAACCGGGTGGTTTTAGTTTCTGTCTTTGGAAATGTCCCCGTTTTACAAAGTGTTCGTAATGCTTTGCAAATGAAAAGAAAAAGAAAACAACTGGAACTACTTGCCAAAGCAAATGGGTAGTGACTATTTTTACCAACATAGCACGCTGCGCGATTGTCACCGATTCACCCGTTAAGAACTAACTAGAGGATTGCTGATGATCTACTTTAGAGGCCGTTCACAGAATCATCTTTTGCGCGCATCGAGTTAAAAGCAATTCCCCTGCATCCCAACGAGCGTACTATCCATTCTATGTGATCTTAATCGTTTTCACGTGACAAGAACCAACCAATCATCCTTTCCATAACAACATTGAAAGCTCAGCCAAGACTGAAGAACATCTGATCATAGCTGTTAATGGATAGCCATTTTTAAATAAATTTAGTGGCGGAGGCAGGCCCCTGCGAGCTATTTTTAGGGCTGCAATAAATGTATCCTTAGCCGAAACTTCATGGAGAGCAGAGGTCATGGTTGCAAGCAACCGAACGCTTTGGGGAAAGGCCGAAAACGGCCCTTTACACCGTTGCCTCCTTTTAGTTTTAATTAATAGCAATTGTGATATCCAAATTTCAGCAGAATCCGATTGGACTAGTTTTGAGTAGCAGTTTGGCTTGTTTTTTTTTTTTAATAACTAATAATAACCAACTAAAAGGTTAAACTTGCAAAATCTATATATGCAGTAAACATATGCTTTTGAGCTCAATATTTAGTGTAAAATGTAAATAAATACAATTAGGTGTAGTAAACAAAACAACATTTGAAAAATGTTTTAACGTTTTGCGAAAACAAATATGTGAAATACAAAAATATAAAATGTGTTTTCATATTTTATTTTAATTTGTTGTGTTTTTTTTCACAATTTTGTAATGTTTTGATCTGTTTGCTATTTGGTTAATATCTACTTGTTTTATAACGTGATTGTTATTATTAAAACCGGGGGTTCGGTAAACGTCATAAAAATGATTTATAGTAATGGTAGGCTATGGAAACCAAAACGAATAAAAAACAAGTCATGTAATAATAAGTGAGATATTTCAACCACCAAACTAGGAAACCTACTCTGCATCTGCACGATGCCTTTCATCCGAAGGTTTATACAGCGTGCAAGAACATAGCAGGCCAGGAGGAAAGCTGAGGGCAAGTTTCTTGCTCAAAAGGATCCCGGTAACACTTCAGATCGCAGGTTTGTCACGTTCATCTCTCCAGGGAGTTAAAGAAGACGATTAAAGCCGCGCACAGCTTGACCAAACCAGCCTCAGGATGCTCCGTGGGGTTCTTCAACACCTGTCCTCTCTCTCTCTCTCTCTCTCTCTCTCTCCTGATCCTGTGAAAGGTATCTCAGCTCTGGAGGACCTCCAGCATGGCCCCAGTGCCGAAGACAGGCGTCCTGAGATCCGCCAGGGGATGCGGACCGGCTGCTCTCGCGTCTCGTGTCCTTAAGACCCGCAGAAGTCCCTCAATGACTCCGATGTCGTAGGCCGCGTTTACAATGGAGGTGAATCACCGCACTGGAGCCTTGTGTAGGAGTTCGTCTTGAAGGTGGATTTCCAGGAAATGCACGGAGGCTATATATAAATTATTCACTTTATAGTTTCCATTATAAATGCTCCTATGGAGCCGCTGGATTACCCCAGTATGCACCTTTGTAACGCACTGCGCGCGCTTCAACGTTAAGTGTTGCTCCATGCGAGGCATTGTGCAAAAGCAAAACCATTATCAGCTCCGCGTTCATACCTTTCATTCGTTCGGTGTTATTTTGTGTCACGCATTGTTAGTTTGATTGCGGCTGTGCGGATGTATTGCGATGTTTTACATCTGAAATGTTCTTAGAGGAACATTAAAGACGCAGATATGCGCAAACACAGATAAACATGCACGCAAACATCTGAGAGGGAAAAGACGTCTTACCTTAAAACTCCAGTAATGTGGCTGCTAAAAGAATAAGACAGAGACAAAAGGGAAAGAGTTAGGCAGGTTTATATCCAAAGCGCTTAGGGTACGTTGTTAATTTATTAAAAAAAAAGTATACTTTTATTGGGCTGGGATGCATTCAATTAATCACTAAGGACAGTGAAGACGTTTAATGCAGTGAGGTCGGGTGAAAGAAAAGCGTTTTAAATTGATCGTATTAATATTACACAATATTTCTGTTTTTACCGTGTTCAAACAGCTTGAGAGCTTGAACGGAAGTTATCTCACAAAAAGAAAAAAATATATACAGGAAAATAGATATTTAAATGACAGGCGCTCTTAAGACGGTACAAAAGCATTATAAGCATATTCTTAACAATATTTAACAGAAAATTGAAAGGCCGTTGGCTTAATGCAACATTGTTGTATGAAGGGTTAGTGTAAGCTTCAGGCTTTCAAGGAACCACAACATCAGTTTTCTGATCTAGAAACCAATCATGTGGGCTTTAGACATATCCAAGCAAATATTTCGTTTTTTTATCTATAGAAATAAAACCGTAAGCCGAACATGAAAAGTATTTATATGCCACAACCCATTCAACCGTGCGCACACACACACACACACAGGATTGTAAGATATCATTGGCAGTGATAGGAAGGGCAGATCTCTGCTTCTTACTAGATATCTTAATAGACTGGCTGTTATGCAACCCTCAATACCTGTGATACTGACTGAGGAGCCAAGAGAAGGCAACATAAGTGCATCTGAGTTCTTATTTTGGTGAATCTTAAAACACTGCCTACAAAACATTTTGGCCCAGACATGTCCAATTGTTCTAATTAAATGTTCAAACGTGCCTAAAATGCTGTCTACTGTAGGCAAGTGGCTCACTATGCTTTGAGATACTATTTAGCTAATCGCTAACACCAGCAGAAGTGTGTGCATCAGAGCGTAACACAAAAGCCACTTAATTCACACGTCCGTCCAAACACACACACACACACACACACACACACACACACACACAGAGAGAGAGAAGGGCTTTAGTTACAGTATGTGAGGACGAACAGAGATGAGATGAACACCCACCCTGACCTGCATGACAAGCAAACCCACCTGCCTCTCATCATACAGTATTTCTCTCTGCCTCTCATTGTTTATGTCTCTCTCACACAGGCATTATTCTTACACACACACACACACACACACACACAGACACTGCGGCAGGCCACACCTGTTTCTATACTTGCATGTCATACAACCACCTACACTGTTGCTATGACGACACAGACATCTACAACATCGTTACAATTTAGCATACATTAAATTTAACATGGAATCAAAATTGTCGCTATTCATTTTTTGTAAATGAAAGGCTGAAAGGCTGATCTTTGCCTCATTCGCCGGTGCACGCTATTCTGTTCTAGATGTTTATTGACTATAACTGTACAGCAGGTCATAAAAAACTGAGAACGCATGGACGGTTGTTGGGAATAAAGTGTGTTAAAATACGCAAGTAAAATTGTATGCAAATGCTCAAACACTTTTACACATTAAAACACATTCCTGATTAATAATTCATGTCTACATTGTTCTAGGTGTAAAAAAAAAAAAAAATCAAAAAGCCTCAAATTAAATATATATTACCAAATTAAATTTAATTATTTATAAAACGAAATAACTGAAATATTTTAATAAGTCTAATACAATTATTAAAAATGCTATTAAATTAATTAAAAAAATAAATTGAATTATTTATAAAACAAAATAAATGCAACAAATTATAAAACAATAAATCAAATAAAATAAATTGCTACATCTTTACACTGAACTTGGAACTGATTGGAACTGTCTTAAACTATTATTATAGTTAATTATACCAAATCAAATTAAAAAAATCAAATCATAAAATGCATAATAAATGCTAGCAAAAAAAATCAGTTCAATAACCTTTTTCATTATGAAGTGTGTCAAAATACAGAAGTAAAATGGTTCGGTATGTGAATAGTTATGCTTTCGAGTTGAGAGCATCCATGAATTCAGTCTCACCATAATGCATTTCACACACACACACACGCACACACACAAACTATTTGCACCTGATTACATCTTCAATCATACCATCAAGCTGTCAGTCTCTCTCTCTGTCTGTGGATTTCTCATGAGACCGACTTTCTCCGTCTAGTTCTCCTCTCCTCATCTGTTATATTTCCATCTATGGACCGTAATAACTTCCTCAGTTCGCCTCTCTCTCTGCATCCGGAAGCTAACAGCTGACATGAAATCACAACGGACCCTATTTAGTATAACACACACTCCTGGTCTCATTGTGAACGTCACGATTCAGTGCACGTTCTCCAACAGAAAGCTCTCACCGGAACTGCCTGTGAAACAAGTTCGCCTGACGCTCAAGTGTTTTATTGCACTGTTGCAGGTCACGCAGGCTTTCCGAAATCTCGCCGATATCGACACCTGTTAACATTAAACGCAAAAAGCGATGAAACAATGACGGCAGATTCTAAGGTCATTACCATTGGGATACGTGGAGATGCTCTGGAGGGTGACCTTCAGCCTCCACGTCCCGGTCCGAAATCCTCAAAAGTGTGCTTTTTGAGGAGAAGAACAAACCGAAGCGAGCATTCAGATTCATAACGCTCAAGATCCAATCAGCTCCTGAAGAACAAATCCAAGTCCCGACCTACATTTCCTCCCATTTCACGCACAGGTATGTCACTTTATGGAAGTGAAACGCGAACGTCTCTGTCCTTCAGCGCTCTTCCTCTCTCTGGGTCTCAGTCCCCCGTATGCCAGCTAGCTATGTGATATCATTGATTTCCCTATATGAGCTCGGTTGCCATGGTAACGGTAGACTCCCCTCTCTCTTTCTCATTCCAGTGGTGTTTGGAGACGACGGATGCAGCCAGACGGGCAAATACACACAGCAAATACAAGGAAGGATGGAGAGATTCCAAGAGGGAAAAGAAAGAGGGGATTGATCGTGACGGAGAGAGAGGGATGGCTAAAAGAAAAGAGCCAATAACAATACGGATTTGCAAATATAGCCATTTGTGTTTTTTTCCTAATGACAGTTTCAGTGATTGTTCATTTGAAAGTTGCACAGTCACAATGTTAGTTTGTCATGGAGGGTTGCCAGGTTGTGGCAATGCGGTTTCTAAGGTGTTTTAGAATGTTGTCAATGTTTAAATAAAACTGAAGTTGTGGAAACCTGAGCAAAACTGTCCTTTTTTTCACCCTAATGTGAAACAGCTATTGGACTGACGGTTTTGTCCACAAATAGTTAACGTGATGGCACACTGAAACTATTAAAAACCACTTCTGTTTATTGAAATATTACTGAAAATATAAGTAACTGAGTAACATTTTTAAATGTTGTTTTATCTATATATTCTTATATTTTGTTTAAATACAAAAAGCACATAAAATTATAAAATATGTAAAATAAAACAAAAATATAAAGGAAAAAGCAAATGAAAAAATATTAATAAGATTTCAAATAGTTTATGAATAATACTAAAATAATACTGCTGTGTATGGTTACTATGTGCTTGCTTACTAGTCCAGGTGAGAAAAAAATTATATATATTATACAAATATATATATATTTATAATAAAATTTATAATAAAAATGTATTAAATCCATTTTTGTTTATATATCTACAATATATATTTATTATGTATAATAAATACAAAAACATGCATGTACATATTCAAGAAATGTTATGATTATAAATGAAATATATTTCTATATAATATAAAGTAGAAGAATATGAAAATATGCATGTTCAAATGTTAATATTTTTAATATATATACCGTACGTCTGTATTTATAGATAATACAATAAAGAAAGAAATATAATGCAAACAAAAACCGTTATTTTGGATGAGATGTATTGTTCGACAGCACTAATAAAAATGATTTTTCAAAGTTGCTAACAAAGATTATTTCTGTTATTGATTGATTTGGTTTTTCTACTTCAATATAGTTGTTCAGAAATGTTTAATTCTGTGTGTTACTTGACTCTTTTGTACTTAATTGTGATATTTACTTGCGATTTCCGAGTGAAGTGTTTCTACACCATTTTTTTCCCTGTGAACACACACACACACACACACACACACACACACACACACACACACACACACTATGCGCAATAACAGCAGTGATGGTTGACTTATCAAGAGCCACTACTAGAGAAGAATGACTGCAAAGAGGAGGAGGATGATGAAAGAGATAATTAGAGGTGGGAGGAAGTATGACAGACAGAAGAGGAGATAAAAACAACAAAAAAATAAACGGAGAACAAAAACCATGACAGGCGGAAAAACACTCATCAGAGTCCTTTTCAATATTTAAACATTATAATGTTCGAAAATAAATATAGAACATCACATTTAGACAACCTGGTCTCGTTAAAATACGCACCTCTGTGCACTTTTTCTGTTTTTAAGTGCCTTACCGCATGCTTCACCGCATTTTCAAAGAGACAAAACACGGGTTCAATACGTCAACCCTGGCACGCTCTATTACGTTGATATGGGTACGTATTTCGGTCGTTCAGAACTGTTGGAAATATGCCCCACACCAAATCCAACCCTAAACCTCCCCGATAGTGTGAACAAATGCAAAACCGATATAAAAATCATTTGTTTCAACTTCCTTTTGCTTCTGTTTTGTTGAACCGAAGCTCCTCGCCTCTCAAGCGCATCTCCGTACAACAAACCTACCGTCTACCGAAACACATAGATATGAAGCCGGACGTGCGTGATAATCCGTTTTCAAATATACCAGCATATACATGCTGTTTTGAAGTCATAATATGATATTCTATGCGAAAATCGCGCAATTTGTGTGAAAATGAATCAAAAGCGCCTCCAGTGTTCATCTCTTTTGTGTACTTTTTGGCACCGTTAGATTGGAAAACACTCTCCCCCTCTTAGACTCTTTCTGTCTGATCTTTTTGCCTCCTCCTAGACGTGATTTTCTTTATATCTCCCCCTAGTGTTCTGTAGTATGTATGATCTATCTTCTACAGGTTAGAAGGGTTCAGTCGGTCATTGGTGTGTGGAGTCGTGGGGTGAATGAGTTTGCTCTACACTTTTGATACTTGACAAGAAGAAGTGTTTTTCTGTGTCCAAAAGTACTCCTTATATGTTCATAATTTCCTATATAAGTACATATCTTTTGGCACGGATACAACATATGCCATCTTTTGTTTCATCGGCTAGAAGGGTAAAACTCCCCTCTATATAAATCATTGTATTCTAGGAAAAACTTTGGAGTGAGGAAATATAGGTCTCTGTGTGTGTTCTTGTATCACCCTGTGAGATCGAGAATTCGTCTAGAGGTATGTTAATTACATACCTTAATTATTTAACAGGTACGTATTAAAAAGTGCACCCAGGTACGTCTATGCCGCGAGACCAGCTTTTAGAATATCGATCGTTAGCTTGGTTCAACCCTGCACCTCCCACACCATCACCGAGGCTCGACAGACACGCACAGACCTGCTGCCGCGCGCAGTTGGTGTTGACCAGCGTGGCGGCGTGCTGCGGGGGGTATTTGTTTCTCTGATGCTCCATGTCGCCGCTCTTGTGGAGCTTGGCGTAGGCCTCCATGTCGGGGTTGGAGAGGCGGCGCGTGTTGCTGCCCAGAGTGTGATAGCGGCGCTGATATTCGGCATCATCCCCTCGCAACATCACAAGCGCTTTATCTCGCCAGATGTTCTTCTAGTCCTCCCTCTCTCTTTCTCCCTCACAAACCTGCGAAGCGGAAACAGTGGAAAGCAAAAGGTCAAGAGCTGGATATCTGGCATGTTGGATGAAGCGCTCGATATATGCCGCGCTAAACGGTTCGCAAGTCGAAAATGCGATGTCTGAAGCGACCGGATGGTTTGTGTTTTGATGCATTTCGCATCGGTGAGTGTTTTTATGCTCATGTTAGTGACAAACCCTTGTGCTACAAATGAGGGCTGGTTTCTCTGATGTGTTTCCAAGACTAATTTGATGATGTTGTAGTATGTCCTAGTTTCGGTGTACGGGCTTACTGTATACTTTTGAGTAAGTGCGCGCTTTACTTTCACTCGCACACACACATACACACACTTTTCTCGACTCATGCTTGGCAGAAGCAAGCTTGGATTCGGAGATGCGTCATTATCGTTAACTAACATGAAACTCGTAATTGCAATTTATAGCAATAAAGCCGTAATAAAATGTAAAATAAATCAATAAATCAATAAAAAAAATCAATAAGTACAAGGTGATATTTTAAAATATTTTTTTAGCAGAGAAAAATAGCAGAATAAATTAATAATAATAGCAGCAGCGATAAACAAATTAATTATAATAAAATAATATGGCTGGACAATGATTAATCATGATTAACCACATCTAAAAGAAATGTTTTCGTGTACATGATATATGTGTGTATATATAAATACACACACGTTTATATATTCAAGAAAAATATATACGCATTGCTTATATATTAAGTTTATTTGTATAAAATAGAATTATATGGATATAAATATATACATGTAAATACATATACTGTATGTGAGTGTGTCTTTAAATATACACAGTAAACACACATATATATTATGTACACAAAACCTTTTGTTTTGGATATTATTAATCACGATTAATTGTTGGCCAGCACTTTAAACGAATTACCGTCACAAGACTATGTAAATGTGCAATCAAAAAAAGAGCTAATTAACTGAAAAAAACTGGTGCAATGCTATTAAAAAATAAATAAACTGATAATTATAAGCTAAATAGAAATATTACATTAATACAAATGAATAAAACTGCTAAGACTTTTTAAAATCTTAATTAATAAGATAGTAGTACTATGTACTGCTATTTACGGGTATAATCGGATTTTATTAATCAACCAAAACTAAACTGTTTTCTAAACTAAGTTGGGAAAAAAAAATCGGCTGTGTATCTTGTCGTGTACGTATAGATCATAAACAGAAATTACATACCTGAGGGTTTTTAGAGTACTGCTATGTTGTTGCCAGGTAAGTCAATAAAATCCACCCCCAAAAAATCAACAAGTCAAAAGCTTCTATCTTTAAAAATTCAAATTTTATAATTACTACATGTCCATTTGAGCGAAACACTAACCTGAAGGAGCAATAATATTACCTCCATTAGCGAATATTGTTAATCATAGCTAAAATGCTTGAGAAAACTGACCCAGAAATGTATAAAGCAAGCATGCAAAGCGACATTCACCTACAGTTAAACCCTGATGTCTTCACACAGCGGTGTATGATACAGTCATATCTCTCAAACCCAGCGCGAGGGAAAACTGACGTGTTGAAGGAGGGAAGAGGAAATCAGGGATGTAGATAAGACGACGAGATGGTGGGACGGAAATTGTCTGATGATGTGATAAAGGTTGAACATGATAAAGCGGGCAGGTTGTCATGCCGATGCCTGGCAACCGCTCGCTGATCGGAGAATTATGATTGGTGTGTGTTTTGCTGGAGGATATATAACACAGTGAGCTCTAGCACATGTCAGGCAACACTAATGCTGTCTGACCTGTCAAACTGAGAGAAACACACAGCCTGCAGCCTCTGGACTCGCTCGCAATACCACCATTAAACTGAGGACGACGTCACGCGCGCAGAAAATCATTACACAACAACCCAAGAGAGATGCATTTTGCACATTTTTGCATTTCATTAACACACAACTACAATGTGAGTGCCTAAATAAAAAAAGTAAAGTGACTAAATTATTTGCACTCATAATAAGCAATATAGATAGATAGATAGATAGATATATAGATAGATAGATAGATAGATATTTTTGTTTATATAATATAGTAGGTGCACTGTGTATATTTATTATGTAGCACTATATATAAATACACACGCATACAGTATATGTTTTGAAAATATTTATATGTATACATTTATATAATTTAGATTCTATATAAATATTTGATATATAAATGTATTTTTTTTTATTCTTAAATACATATATGCATGTGTGTGTATTTATATAATACATAATAAACATACACAGCACACGCACATATTTTATGTACACAAATATTTATTTTGGATGTGATCATTGCCCAGCACTACAATAAACTAGTCATTAAATAACTAACCAAATAAATAAATAAACAACTAAAAAATTAAGCAAATTAACTAATTAAAAGACACTTAAGTAAAAAAATTAAACGTTATTAAAAATAGTGAACTACATGTATGAAAATAGCTTAAAAAATAAAAATTTTTAAACCTTATTAAAACATGTTCAATTAATAATAAATACGTGTAATAAATGCAAAAAAGCAACATGAATAAAAATAAAAATGTAATGAATAAAAATGAATAAACCGCTGAAATATTACCCCATATTGTCCCAGTTTTTCAGCTTAAAAAATTTAATTAGAAAAATTAGAAATCTGGTCACAAAAATTGGCGACAACACAACTCAAAAGAAAGATGTTATTTTCATAGGTGTTGTGGAGACTCAACACTCTCCGAGGAGCCCAAAATAGAGGCCCCAACTAATAAAAACACCCAAAACAGCACAACCCAAAGAAGAGATGGGAGATCAAAGGAGAAAACATTATATTAGCATACCGCTGGGAGGAAATACAGAAGCAGAAAGCGTTTCAGAGAGTGAGAGGAATGGATTAATCCACACATAGTGAGAGTCCATCATCTGCTGATCTACCACAAGAGTTTAAACCTCATCTACAGCTGTAATTAATGAGATGAACAAGTGGGCGGAGACTACAGCAGCTGACTAATGAGGACGCACAGCTTGAAATGATTCGAATGCCGATTCGAATAAAGCCACAAGTTAAAATCAATTGAAGACATTTTTTTCAGGTACGCTTACATTAAAGTGGCCCCATTGTGGCCTTTTGAAAAACGCCTTTCGAGTGAATGAAAGCGGTCTGAAAGTGCACCGTGTATAAAGTTATTGTGTCTCAAAAGAAAAGAGAGGCGACTCTGAATCACCGAAACGAGTCGTTTTTAAAACAGATCCCAAGACCTTTCGTATTGGCACTTGTTGATCTTTTCACATTGGTCTGAATGAAAATGCATATTAATTTTTGGCCGCTGGGTGTCGCTTTTGGAGCATAAAAATAAAGAGATAGGATTCCCGGTAAAAGCTGCAAATAACATCATGCAGTAGAAAAGTCAGCACTCAAAAATACACATCCATCTCATTATATATGGCCATGACTGAACTTTCTAGGGACACAAGTCATGTCTGTCAGTGTGTAAACAGTCTTCCCAGCTGAGCTAACACACTTTTTCCCACCAGAAGCCAAGGGCAGTGACAAGCAATGTGAGGCGAGCACACAAATACAACCAGACACAGCTCTGCTTAACATTTAATGCTAATTACAGATCATTTATTCATAACGCGAGCTGCATGGAAGAACCCAACAACTGGGATGGAGTCAAGTAAACAAAACACCTGCTAAAGAAGACACATAATACGTATTATTAGGCGGTAAATGTGTTTATAAAGCGGTTAGCTCCATTCCTGGATTCTGATTGGTCAGCAGCTGTGTTTTATTCACTAAAGCAACACCCTCAGCGACATAAACAATCGATGATCAGCATTAAAACTGTACCGTGTATTATGTATTTCGGCAAAATTAAACGTGTGTTATTTATTTAATGAAATATGAGCGACCCCCTGCTGGCCTCATGACGCATCTTTCGTCTTTAATTTTGAGACCACGCCCTTCCCCGTCCAAATAAAAGCGTCTCGCGAGATCTGTTGATGCGCGCGCGCGCGACTTTGTGGAAACACGCAGTTTCCGGCGCGAGAAGGGAATATCCCCATATCTATTAGTTTTTTATTTCAGGTATGATTACATATGCTCATATGTCCATCAGTTTGCACCGCAGTGACGCTCGCAATCTCGAGCTAAAACTAAAAGGCTGAAAACAGACGTTTATTTTCGTGCTGAGATATATGTGAGAAAAAATATCGTATACGCTGGTGTTAAAAAATGACAACGCGGATGATAAGCTATTCTCTGTTTTTATTTCAATAAAAGTGCTTGCCAAATGCATGAATGTGAAGTAGGCCTATGATTCATGTCTGTAGCATAAACATCAGCTAACACGTTATGGATAAAATGTATGGTTCAGTTTTAGTTTAGTGTCGAGATACTGTTATACAGTAGTTTTCATTAATATTTTGAAAAGGTTTTTATTTTTTGTTTTAAAAAAAGATTTTGATAAAACATTCATTGCAATTTTTAAAATTGTTAATGCATTTATTTTTATTAATTTATTTCTTTATTATATTATTTATTTATTGCTTTATTTGTTATTTTAGTTCAACGAGATGAAGTAAATAAAATGAGAAATGGTGCCTTAAATAGCTGAAGTAATTTTTCATATGCATTTTATTTCAGTTAAAATAACTTTTTGTTGTGTTTTTGTTTCTTTGTTTTTAGTTAATAATAATAATAATAATAATAATAATAAAACTCCAAATATAAGAAAATGCAATAATGATACTTCCAAAGCATTTGTGAAATAAATGCAAATAAATAATGCATAAAGCAAGATACAAAGATTTCCATTTTAGCAGCAAAGACAAAAATAGAGCCGGTTTTCAAGGTGTGTGTGTGTGTATATATATATATATATATATATATATATATATATAAAAGAAAAACTTACAGGACTGCCAGGAACAGTAGTTACTAATCAAAGTTGAAGTATGTAATTTCTGTGCCACAGACTGCACCAAACATAATGCTAATAATTATTTTCAAACACGCTTCCTATATCAGCCCTTGTGCCCTGCCAACATCTGCCAGTGTTCTGATAAATATTATTATTGGTACATTCACAGCAGTGTTCGACGCAGAAGCTGACATGCTATTCCTCTCAAACAAAAAGAGCAAAGTTGAAAGCAGCACAACACTTAAATTCATTCTGATTACACACTTTAACCTCAAAGGCCCGTGACAACCAATCAGCAGCCAGCAGAGCCTTTAGAACCAATCAGGGCATTTAGCAGATAATATAACCAGAGCCAGCAATATTTGTAAGGCTAATGACAGGTTATTTTCTCTTTGCTTATTCTCTCTCCTTGGTTATGACCGCAGGTATCATGAAATCATCTATAATGACCAACGAGCTTGACAGATGGCTCTCGTGTGTCCGTGTGCGTGACAGAGCGCACAAAGATTGATCGCTGCTCAGTTTTAGCACTCCTCGGACAGACACATAAAGCGAGTGTGGCGTGACAGGTGTTTGACCCCGGGGCTTCGGACGCTTCTGAGCAGAAGTTTCAGGGGATTCTGGGAAGTCTCGTCTGGGGGAGTCAGTAAAGTGGCCTGGAGATTAATGATCCTTCGTTTAGGGTCAGGAACAGATGAGAGATGATAAAAGCGGGGTGAAATATTATGGAAAAAGTGATTTTGGGGCTACGATGTGTTCAATAAATTGAAAATTATTTTATTAAATGCAATTAAATATATATAAAATGAAATACTAATTTATATAAGTGGCATTTCAAATTAAGATGTCATTTATTTATATAATATACACTTATATAAATTAATAAATATGTAATAAATATAAAATAATAAGTAATATAATGCAATAAAATAATTATGAAATTATCTGTACATTACATAAGTAAAAATTTAAGAAATCAATTATTAAAACTGCAGTAAATTATACAAATATAATATAATATAAAATAGCATGTATTTACATTTACATTTTATATACAAATATTTAACAAACATTTTCTTTATAAATATATATATATATACACAGTACACACATATATTATTTAAACAAAAAAAAATTATTTGGATGCATCACTAAATATAATATAAGATGATCTAATAATTTTGGAAATAATCAAAAGTAAAGAAAATCCATTATTTAGACAACTTGCTTATTTGTTTAATTGTAAAATACAAATGAATAAAACATAACTAAATACAACAAATAATGATACAATAATTTTGGAAATAATATGTGTAATGCATCTATGACAATTGAATATATATATATATATATATATATATATATATATATATATATATATATATATATATATATATATATATATATATCTGTACACTATCAATTTGACTTTTTAATTTAACTGAAGGAAAATATATAAACAAATAAATAATTATTAAATTATGGATTCAATATGAGGTGATACTGTGTTTTGATGTACTTTCTAGTCCTGTTTCAGGCCTGGTTGTAATCTCTGTGTGTAATGAGAAACGCCCCGGAATCCTTGAGCGAAACGGGGGGCGTGTCCAGTGCTTCTGATTATGACATCACAAGAGAGGTCATCACTCACGGTGACGGTGACCTCGCCGTTAAACACTGTCATGGACACTGTACACAGAGTGAGCAAACAGGCCGAGATGAGAGAGAAAGCGAGTAAGAACGAGGCAATAATAAGGATTATTCAAGCTGAGATTAATAATATCATAATGCAAAAATCTAAAAGAGATGATCCATCATCTACAGGTGTTTAATAAAGCAGTCTGGACTGTGCTGGACTTCGATAAGCAGTCCAGCAGCACACAGTAATAGAGAAGTTCATCTAAAGACCCCCTAACCAGAGAATGAATATGAAAGAATCAGAGAACATATGAGAAGCCTAATGCTGTTTGACAGCAATTTACTGTGCTGTTACAACATCTGCACCCCAGCAGCCAATCTCATGATCTGATATCGGGCTCCACTAGCAGGGGTTTCCCAGCATCCGGTCAGAAACTGATGAAATCACATGAATCAGGGGGGAAATGTTTTTTTTTAGCAAGGCCCTCATTTACAAAAGAAAAACATGTGATTCTACACTAAGTCTGTGATTAGTAAAATGTTACAATGTTGTTGAAAGAAGCCTCTATGCTCCCTAAGGCTGCATTTACTCGATAAAATACAGTAAAAACACTGCAATTTAAAATGACTGGTATCTATTTGAGTACATTTTAAAATGTGATTCATTCCTGTGATCAAAGCTGAATTTTTAGCATCATCACTCCAATTTTCAGTGACATTTTTGATTATTATCAGTGCATATATGTGACCCAGGACCACAAAACCGGTCATAAGGCTAATTTAAACTGAGATTTATCCGTTTATACATGAAAGCTGAATAAATAAGATGTCCATTGATGTATGGTTTGTTAGATACAACTATGGATATCTAGAATCTAAGGGTTTAAAAAAAATCAAAATATTTGTAAAATCGCCCAAATGAAGGTCTCAGCAATGCATATTAGTAATCAAAAATTACGTTTTAATATATTTACACTAGCAAATGTACAAAATATCTTCATTGAACATGCTCTTTACTTAATATACTAATGGTTTTTGGCATAAAGGGAAAATCAGTAATTTTAAATAAGTAGTATTTTCATCTTGCTTTCCAGTATCAAAACCTCCAAGAAACATTTAAATAATAAATAAACAAACAAGCTTAATTAAAATGTAAAAACTCATTTTTCTCTCTGCGTTGGCTGGCATTTTGATGATATACCGCTAATGTGGCGTACGTTAATAATTAACCGCGACGACACGCCAGTTCGCTTCTCGATTTTCGAAGATGTTTGTACTGGAAGACGGCAAAAAACGCTTCTCGGTGGGGTTCGCCGGGAAAACAGGCCGCAAGACATGCACGATCCCGAATGAAAGATGTCACGATACTGAAGCGGTGACGTCGTAGAGGCGATGATGGAGCAATCATAACCTGAGGCTGATACTTCAGAGCACGCGAAGAAGCACCTGCTGGAAGGTGAACGTCTGATTAGATACTAATCAGCGTTCGCACGTAAACCAGCGGGACGCTCTAAAGTGGAAGGAAGGCGCAATGAAACTCAGACTCGTTCAGCTTGTTATCCGGGCATGTTGCTCTGGGAAAATAACGAGGAAACTATCTAATTATAAGCGTGAGCATTAAATCGTCGGGCTGAATGTTAATTAATTTGGCCACGAGGAGAAACCCGTATCACCAAAATCGTCAGCGGACCGCGATTTCACACCAGTAGATTTAAACGAGGCACAAAAATCTGACCCCCCTCGCCGCTGCGTTTTAATTAACGTCTCTCAGGAGTCTCTCTGGCGGAGACGGGATCCTGTTTAACCTCTGACCTCGCCACGGAGCGCCCACAGGAGGCTCTAAACGGTCAGAGATTGAGGGTCGACACTAATGTAGCCGTTCTCTGGGTCAGTCCCCTCGCGAGGAGCACCGCCGGGTGTCGGAGGACGTGTCTTAAATGAATAACCATCCCTGTCCGAGTGGTTCATCAGCGCTAAAACATGCTACGCTGACCTCGGCGTCACCCAGCGATAATGAAAGGCAGATTTAATGGCTGCTCGCAGCGGAGGTAACACTTTTCGTAAGCAAGCATGCATATGGACGTCAAAACCAACATACGGGATTACAGATGGCCAGAAGACGGAATCTGGTTAAGCGTGCATGCATGCTAATCTGTAGCCATCTATGCCTTTTTGGCTAAAAAACACTGTGTAGAGACCAGAGCTGTGTAGATGAATTACCATTGTAATCTGTTACTGATACTAAAGTAGCATAGTCTATTAAATTACACATTTAAAATAATATAATCAGACTACTTTTTGATTACTTTTGACCTAACTTGTTTAACGCATTAATTTAAATTAGTGCTGGCATATGAATCACAGTTAATCGCATCTGAAATGAACATTTTTGTTGGTTTTATATTAAACATATATTTTATATATTGTAGAAATTATATGGCTAAATATTTTCAAAATATATATACATGCATGTGTGTGTTTATATATACATAATGGATATACACAGCACACACACTTAAATTAACTAAATAATTCAATAATTAATTGCATGCCAAAAACCATTAGGATACTAAGAAAACATCATGTTCCATGAAGATATTTTGTAAATTTCCGACGTAAATATCTGAAAACACATTTGATAATATGCATTGCTAAAATCTTTATTTGGGCAACTTTAAAGGTGATTTTCTCAATATGTATTTTAACAATTTTTTCACCCTCAGATACTAGATTTTAAATGGTTGTGTCTTGGCCGAATATTGCCTTATCCTAACAATCCTATCCTGTCCTGCAGCATTCAGAGGATGTAAAAATCTCAATTTTTGGTTTTTGTGGTCCAGGGTCACAAATGATTTTATAAATCCAGCAGTCAAATCCCAAGTGGCCTCTCAATTTCCTGCATAATTATAGCCACCTGACGGTACTTATAATATATTATATAATTATAACATTGACTTGTCTTTGTGTAAATGTCCATAAATCTGGAAGACTATCTGATGTAAGATTACAGTTATGATGAATTGAACACAAACTCCCAAAAAATCAACAGACATGTCTCTGATTAGCTACAACCCTGCAAAACCACATCAAAACATAAACTGCATAAACTGCACTAGATACAGAAGTTTGCCAAATCTACAATGAAATGCTTTATAATTGCAGCTTTATCTATACATAAATATATAGAGAGAGAGAGAGAGAGACTCCAGTCAAATATCAATATGAGCATAAAATATCCTTGGATGATAACTATGAGTATTCTGCGCTTCATTCTAATTCAGAATAACCTTGACTCTGGTAAAAGTGCTTTTTAGCAACTGTTTAGCATTCCAGTGCTGTCTGTTCTCGTGATTAACAGAAACTAAGTCATAATTAGCCCACAGAGCCATTATCTGTCAATCTCGAAATTCGGAAATGCTTTTATGAACATGAACATAATGAGATCACAAACAGAAATTCTGGTTCAATTTGAAGCAGACAATGCAGCGTTTTAACAGAAAGCAAGCAAACCGCAGGTCTGAAAACAGACAGATAGAGCCCGCGCGACTAAAATAAATGGCTACCAAACACAATTCATTGTCGTTCAGGAGAAAACGAGTTTTGCAGAAAGACCTTATGCCCACCATTTCTTTCCTAAAAGTAATAAATACCAATTATTTCACAAATCGGGAGGAAAATCTAACCTAGTAATTATTATCGCCGGTTGTTCCTAATGTCAATATCATACCTTAAAAAATGTATTTTGTTCCTTGTATTCTGACAATGACTGTTCGGTCAGAGACATCTGACACCCGACACTTCAAATGCCAAGCAATGGTGCTAATTATACTATTCCTCACTCAAAAACACGCTCCTATGCTCTCATTTTACTAGACAGAGACGGAGAAGCAGGGCAGCAGCCGTCCTACATCACATAAAAGTCTGAATGGAGAGATCTGAGTCGTCCGCATCATCGTGACATCAGAGCATGAAGAGATTTTTTTTTTTTTTTGGAGCATGTGTGTGAGGTATACGCGAGAAGTCTAGGCGTTTAAAAATACTTGCACGGCTCCAGAGGCGTTTAACAGCCAGCGACTTCAAAAACGTCCGGGAAAAGAGAGAACGAGAGAGAGAGAGAGAAAAGGAGAAAAGGATGATGGAGAAGAGAAGCACGCAACCCACTTACTGTACAGCAGCACCGCTGCAGGGGCCTTCAAAGGAAACTCTGCCCTGATATGAAAATCCATAATCCAAACAGTAATGAGAGAGAGAGAGAGAGAGACAGGGTGAAAATGAAAGAGAGTCGCTGTCTTCCTCTCCGCACTGTCTTTTCTGACAAGAATGCGAAGCCTCGCGGGAGGAGAAACTGTCGTGTCAGATAATTGTCTGAACAAAACAAAATATTCAGAAAGAAGAAAGTACGACGCTTGTGAAATATAAATAGCCGACCGTCCTCTTTCACACTTAAGACTTTCATCAAGAACATCTCTTGAGCATCGTATACTGCTCAAGTCTTCAAGTTAGTCATTTGAAGAAACCGGTATCAGTGAGTATTACAGTTTTCACCAGACTAAGCAGTTCTGAGGGAATTTTAGCCTGTTGCCGTGCGTAGGTGTTCAATAAGCAGCAGCTTAACAATTACCCAATTAACTAAAACGTCTGTTTTGCCGACCGAAGTGAGCGACGGAATGATCTGAAACCCAAATGAGAGACGGTAAACGCTCTGACATCTCATCACTTCATATTTTACTGCCTCGCCAACACCGTGACGTTTTAGCATTTGAAGCGTTCAGCGGCAATAGCTCGGCTTGGGGCTGAATCTCTAGAGACGCAGGTAAAAAGAAGCTGGGGAAAAAAAAATGTTTTATCTGGCAAAAAAGTGCTGTGAGATTTGTTAAGGGGAAATGTGGTTTTGTGAATGTGAAAGCATCCCTGCAGGAAATAGAGCTTAATAGCGGTTTAGACAGATAGATAGATAGATAGATAGATAGATAGATAGATAGATAGATAGATAGATAGATAGATAGATAGACAGACAGACAGACAGACAGACAGACAGACAGACAGACAGACAGACAGACAGACAGACAGACAGACAGACAGATAGATAGATAGATAGATAGATAGATAGATAGATAGACAGACAGATAGATAGAGAGATAGACAGATAGATAGATAGATAGATAGATAGATAGTCAGCTTTGACATCTTGGAACTGAGATGTCAGATAAACAGGATGAAAAGCCAGCTCTCAGTTGATCAAGTCTTATTCAGTTACTTGCCATTTAGCGGAGGTTATTCATCCAGAAGGCTTACGGAGCATCAGTGCTCAGTCATGCTCAAGGTGAGAAGGTCAGACTGATCGCTGATCCTCTCCAGTTCCTCCGTCACCTCGGCTGAGAAACCGACTGACAACATCTGTGTTTGCAACCTCGAGTCCTGAGGAAGAGCTTTCAGCCGTCCGCTGGGTTCGGATACAGGCTGTTAAGACCATGAAGGTCAGACAGATCAGAGCAGACTAACAGCTGCCATAACAATCACTTCCTATAGAACGAGAGAAAGAGCGAAGTAAAGAACGTAAAGGAGTGTGTTTCTTTTTGTAACTGTTTGTGTCCTTTGATGCAGTACTGTAGACGAACAGAACGACATAGAACGATAGACAGGAAGAACGATAGATAGATGTATGGAATGACAGAACAAAGACAGATACAAATAAACGTAGGATAGATGTACAGATAGATAGATACATGTACAGATAGATAGAAAGAATGACAGACAGACAGACAGACAGACAGACAGACAGACAGACAGATAGATAGATAGATAGATAGATGATAGATAGATAGATAGATAGATAGATAGATAGATAGATAGATAGATAGATAGATAGATAGAGAGATAGATAGATAGATAGATGCATAGGCAGAATAATAGATATAACAATGCAGATAGATAGATAGATAGATAGATAGATAGATAGATAGATAGATAGATAGATAGATAGATAGATAGATAGATAGATAGATGCTGGCAAATGAATAAAGGATAGATGTATGGATTGATACAAAGATAAAACAACAACAAATTTGATAGATAGATAGATACAACGAAGAAATGAAAGATAAATAGAATGACAAAAATAGAAACAGATCCGTTGAATGAAAGAATGAAAGAATGAATGATAGACAGACAGACAGATGTAATGTACAGTGATGTCACTGTTATGCATTCATTGTGTGTAATAATCTTTTATCTGTATTAGTGTATTGTTATTGCAGCAGGTCTCTGAGAGTCAATGCATCACTGTAATCCATCTCTCCACGCCGCTGCACATGCGCCTGTCTTCCTAATCCATGCAGTCTACAGGGACCCACAGTAACAGAGCCTGTCTCTCTTCTCCTATCAGCCTCTTCCACCCCATCTCTCCTGGCACTCATTTACTCCTTAGCCGACTCCCTCCTCTTCCTTCCTCAGTAGTGAGCGAGTGAGCGGCTCTTTAATTCCCATCTCTTCAGCAGGACGCACGCGGTCACCTCAGCACTAGATAACACTGCAGAGAGAATGATGTTTCTGATGCTCGGTGTCTGCGTGTGTGTGTGTGTGTGTGTGTGTGTGTGTGGTATGTTCTGGATGGTATCTTGCAAATGTGCTAAATCAAGTGTGAAGCTTTACAGTGTGAGCATTAGAGAGAAAGAGAGAGAGAGAGAGAGAGAGAGAGAGAGAGAGAGAGAGAGAGAGAGAGAGAGAGAGAGTCTGTGGTCAGCAAGAGCAAAATTTGAGCGTGTCAACCTAATAAAATCACTGCGGAGAGGGCTTTTTCCTGCAAGGTATTGTGCGTACGTGTGTGTGTGTGTGTGTGTGTGTGTGTGTGTGTGTGTGTTTGTGTGTGTTTAAATACACAGCTAAGTGATCTATTTAGAAAGCACTTCACTTTTTATCTCAGACGCAATACATTCTGCCTGCACGCCAGTCTTTTCTATACACATGCAATCATGTCATGTTTGATAAAAGCACGGGCCAAACGCATAAATGCATTCATCAAGCATACCGAAGACAAGAGATGGTAAACAGGTTTCTAAATACAAATAAATAGTATGTAAATAAATATGAAAAAATATATAAATAGCAACAATATTTAATATATGTATTATAAATGTAATATAAATACATGTAAATAAATAGTAACTACACACATTAATAAAAATGTTTAACAATAAATATATGGTGTGTGTGTGTGTGTGTGTGTGTGTGTGTGTGTGTGTGTGTGTGTGTGTGTGTGTGTGTGTGTGTGTGTGTATGGGTACTTTTATTCAACAAGGATGCATTATATCGATCAAAAGTGACATGATACTATATATATATATATATATATATATATATATATATATATATATATATATATATATATATATATATAAATCTTTTAAACATTCTATTCAAATGAAATATTTAAATATTTATTTTTGATAAAATACTTTGTTTTCAAAATGTTTTCAGTACATTTTTGTTTACTTAATATGAGTGTGCACTGTGTATATTTATGTAAATATGATACACACATACAGCATATATTTAGAAAATATTATATATTCATAACAAATATATAGTAATATATTGAATATATACGCTTAATATATAACTTTTGTTAAATACACACATGCATGTGTGCGTATTTATAAATTCATAACAAATATACACTCTACTCACATATTTCGTAAACAAAAATGTTCATTTTGGAAGTGATTAATTATTTGACAGAACTAATTTAAAAAAAAATGCAAATGTTTATTTTTAATTGTTGTCAAAGCATAAAAACTCAAAATAAATTTTTAAATAAATCAAAATGAAAAATAGTAAATCATAACCGCTGCAAACAGCAAAAGACATTATAACAGTACTATAATATAACAAAATGTTCGACTTTACATAGATAAAAAACAATTTTTTTACATTTTTAATTGCATTTCATATTTTACTCTGGATATTCTATATAACTTTATTATATAACTTTAATTTTAATTTCAAGCATTATTAGTTTGCTTTTGTGCAGTGTATACGAACGTTCTGTAAAAGGCAGGCATTTCCGAATCCAAGTTGGAATATACACCAAAATCTTTTCTATACATCCTCTATCCATTTTTTCCACAAACAATTGCATTCGTAGCTTCCAGGCCTTTCTCTTTCTTATTTTGTCTGTCCACTTTTATGTCTCTCTCTCTCTCTCTCTCTCTCAAACCCACTCAGTCTTACTCCTCTGGGTGTCTAAATCTACTTCCAGCATCAGTTTTTGAAGCTTCATTGACAGAGAGACAGATGTTCATGACATCCCAACAGCAATACATCCGCCTGCTCCTTATTCTTCCTTTTTGCTCCATCATGCGCACGCAACTTTTCTTTCTCTCTTTATCTCGAGCACCAAACACACACCGTCCCATCGAGACGCAGACGCCGTTGTGATGAGTGAAGCGTTACCATCAGACGCCGCTCGACTCTCTGAGGTACGAGATGTACAATCATCAAACCGTACAAATCAAACAAGAAAACGCTTGCTTGGAGCAGCGGGACGAGAACTACAAATACTGGCGTGTTTGTGTTACGTTCCCGCGATGCGATGGGCATGCATCGTCTGAAAAGACACGGATGGAGCTGTAAAGTCTTCGGGGGGTTTAATGCATTTAAAGATCTTGTATTACAATCAAACACTCAGACAAATGTTAATGATGGCAGTCGACCAAGTCTTCCATCATCGCCCTTATTAATGCTTTGTATGGGAAAACCGTAAAGCTGAAACCATTTCTCGTATCCCAATTTATCGGACTTTCAGAAACCTATTTGGAAATAATCATTATTTTGCAATTCCGTTTGTTTCCACCTGTGGTGCCGCAGCTACACGCCTCACCTTTATGGATCTGTTTTCTAGTGTTTATGGCTAATACCGTTTCTGTTTTATTAAGTTGAAAACTTCACATTCGTCTCAGCCTCAGACGCGTTTACGACTGATGATGAGCGCTTATCAGGATCAACTAAACGTTGGATTTCAAAAGTGTATTAAAACTCTATAGTTCGCGGCAATCTTTATTATATGTTTAAGAGTTTTACGCCTCCGTCTGTTGCTGTGGCGACATTTCCATGCCCCAAATGTAGAAATTCTGCATCCTGTTTTCCAGCTACATTCGAATTCAATTCTAATTCAGCAATTTAAAGGGGTCATTAGATGCAAAATTCACTTCACAAATCTTTTATTTGAATATAAATGTGTGTTGAAAGTGTGCGTGCATGTTCTCTAATGATAAAAATCCCTGTTTAAAAATGCTCTTTCTCAAATCAGGCTGTTCTGAGAGTCCTGTGAGATTTATGTAGCTCAGGCCCCTCCCACGTTAGTTGATTGACAAGTCGTTTTACCTTAGCCCCGCCCTGAGTGAGCTGTCATCAGTCCATTATTCTGTCAAGGGGAAGACAAGATTGTCTCCGATTAAGCGATTAAAGTGTTTAGTTGCTGAATGTAATAATGAATATAGCAGTCATTATTTACTCCCTACATCTGAGCTGCCGAAGATGCAGAGGATTACTTTCGTTACTTTCGTTATAAGTCTGCCTGCATTTGTGCACAAATCATTCGCAATCCATAGAATATAAGTGTTTTTATGAATCTGCAAATCGCCGTACCTAATAATGTGCTGGTTAACCAGTTTACAGTCTGGTTACAGTCTAGGGGCGGGGTCAGCAGAGCTCATTAGCATTTAAAGCGACATGGATTAGAATGGCTTGATGAAAACAGGTCTGATTTTGACAGGGAAGGTGAAGAAATGGTGGGCAAAGTATATTACAAACTTTTCATTAAGACTCTAAAGAATCATATCCCTCTAAAGGACCTTTAAAAGTCAAGTCACCAGTACTAAATTTCAAGAGAGAAGAGTTTCGACAGACTTTCGAGTTATGACTTTTTTCATTAAAAATGACACAAAACATGGTTGAATTATTCAAAATAAGATCATTAGGATTCATTTAAAAAAACAGATAGGGTGAATTTAAATTTCATGCCAACTCTTAAGTCCATGTGAACCGGATGTGGGCGGGCTTTATTTTTAGTAGGGCGATGTAAAAATGAAATACTGATCAGATACTGCAGGACTGAATTGATTCTGTCCTCCTTTACCATCCGTCATTGGCAAAATAAAATCCCAGTTAACACAGATCAACAAAAACGACTAATAACGCAGTATCACGCATACCCAGCCAGTAGATGGCAATGTCACTAAGGTTTTCACAAATTCTCCCTTGCGTAGTTTGTATGGAGTATCGTTTTGAAATACTTGGCCTCCGTTTTCAAAAGTTAGCATTTTCAGATCCCCAAAAATGCGTTGCCGTGTAAATGAATGCATGCAAACGATCAGTTTGGCCAACGGATTTTATAAAGACCTCCTGACTCCCATTCATGTCGTTCCAATGTTATTCTCAAAATTATTTTTGAGCGAACCAACTGTCTTTATGGTTTGAAATGATCAGGACGTGCTTCATTCAGCACAGGAGCCTTGAAAGTCAATATGTGATCAGTTGGACGTTTATGCAACCCAACATACGTCACGAATTGATGGGTACATCGGCCCGGGCTTCTCTTCAGCCATTCATCCCATTCTCCACGTCTCACTCCTCACTCAATCTCTTCCCTGTTTCCTCAGTGCATCACATATTCCTCCCTCCCATCTCGCGGATTAATCTCCTCAAGATATTTCCTCTCGATTCAAACTACCGCACACTTCCAGAGCTCTGCTTCCACCTCAAAAGCGTCTAACTTCCTTCATCCTCCTGTCTCCAAATCGCTCCTCGTTTTCCCGCAGAGGACCGACTTTTGGATCCCTCTTTCTTCTCATCTGTCTCTCTCCAGCGGTCTCACTCCCTCTCTCTCCGCAGTCCGTGAAATGATGGAGAGACAGTCGCCACATCCCATCGGTCCACGGCATTCGCTCACACACTCACAGGAGTTCATGTAGCTCTCCATTACGAGGCATTAACAGACACGCATCTGCCTCTCTCTCTCTCTCTTTCTCTCTGTCTGTCTGTCCCTCTGACTCTAGAACGCTATAAAGTGGCTTATCAATATTGATGCAAATGCAATCAAAACTGGAGCTTCAAGAAAAGGTGGACGCAAAGTATCTCCTGTTCGAAACCTAGACACTTTGCTGTTTCCCAATGGATCAATTTTGCTTTCAAACTGCTTCATGATTCTTTAATCCTTGAGGATAACGGTGATGCAATGGCACATACCTGCTGAGGCTGGTGCTGTCTCCTTCTGCTCACCCACCCTCGCTTTATCTCTCAGCGCTGTCTTACGCAGCCTCGTCCTCCTTCATTTCTCCTGCTACACCCATCCTGATCTCTCCCTCCGTCTCAGATCCGTGTCTTCACTGGGAATCGTCTGCACCAGCCTATTGCTGGCCAGCGTGGTGTGTGTGAGCGTGTGTGTGTGTGCGTGTACGCAGGTCCGCATGGCACAAACCAAGCTCATCTGATATTCATATAACCCCCCCCACTCCACCAGCAGCCCCCCCTTCCTCCTCTTAAAGGTACAGCGAACCCATTCTCTGCACATGGGCCCAGCAGGTTCATGGATTGAACCATTGTGAGGGAGAAAGGGGGAGGGTTGAAGAGGGGAAAAAACGAGGGATAATTGCAGGATGGCAACACTAGATGAGCTACAGAGGCTGATTTGCATATACAGCTTCGGAAAAATTAATCCAGGAGAGAATTGAAAGATAATGAAGGTCATCTGTCATAAACTGATTAATTAGCACTTTAAATAACACGCAGACTCTAAACAAATGCATGTAACAAAGTATTATAGATATAAAATAGGCTATATTTATTTAAAATATATATGTAATGCCAAGTTATATAATACTTCTATTTCAATATAAACCAAAAAAATTATATATTTATTTTTATCAATAGATTTAAATAATTGTATTCTCTAATCAATCAATCAATCAGTGGTTTGTAATTTGTATAAGTAATTAATACACAATAATTAAATAATTATAATAAATGCCAGAGAATCTAAGCAAGTGTATTTTTATGTAAAATATATTAGTTATATGAAAGATATATATACACATTTAAATGATTTAACATTTTACTCAACACATATGACATATTAATGTTATAAATATATATAGTATATAAGTATATATATATATATATATATATATATATATATATATATATATATATATACACAAATTCCACAGAATTTAAAATATTATAGAATTACACATTAATAATTTGCATAACATATATTTTAAAGTACATTTAAATAATAATAATAATATTGAATCATTTTTTAATTCAATATTATAATATGAAGCAAGCATACAAGTATAATATTCTTAAATACTTTTCAATTCAGATTGCAAAAGCAAACTATTATTGCAATAAGGGTTGACAAACCCATCTTAGTTTTGATTTGCTCTGTTATGCTGGTCATCAAGTTAAAATGAACTGATCAGCAAAGGCTCTTCGGACAGGACAGACGTACTGAAACAGAAGCTGAAATTCAATCCAGTTCTGTCACACTAAACTCTCAGAGTCATGTGTCATTTCAGCTTCAGAAGAGACGAGCTATTCCATTCACACCTAACATCAAAATGCATCTCATTTTATGTTTAAAACTACAGGAAATATGTGTGCTTTTAATGCAACTCAGTGCACTGTGCATGGCTAGATTCAGCTAAAGCTTACTTTATTTTAGAAGATAATTAATTAAAAGATCTCAGAATGACTTGCATGTTTATGCTTTGACTGCAACAATGAACTGAACTCCCGATCTTTCTCGGATGAGACTGATCTGGACCCATCTGGAGCGGTCTCGCGTGTTGTTCTGTGTCTCTGTGGCCTACTTTCAGCAGAGCTTCACCTTCCAAACGCCTGTGCGTTTGCGTGTATGATAAATATGTGTGTGCTGGAGCTTTTATGCAGGTTTGGGGACATTGTTCAACCTTAAATTAATCATTCCTCATAAATAAGTTAGAGGGGTGACTGACCGGTTGAGTGTCTGCGGTAGGTGAGGTGGAGCTACGGCAAGCTGGTGAAGACAAAAAGGGACACAAAAGTCACAAGCCAAAATAACACTGAACTATATAATGACAACGCTTATAATGAGCACTATAAAATAAAATGCAATAAAAATTTATATAAGTACATAACTGAAACCCAAAGCTCATTGTCTCCTTTATTTATCATTATAATATATAATTTATAAATAAATATCACCTTGATACATTAAATTATATATATATATATATATATATATATATATATATATATATATATATATATATATATATATATATAAAAAATGTATCAATGTGATATTTATTTATAAATTATATATTTAATTATTTATATTTATATATATATTTAATTATATTTATATATATATATATATATATAAATTACATTTATCGAATAATTAGTCTAATAATTATAATTATAATTATAATCATATTTAAAATGAGTAAAATGAATTAATTATAAGAAATACAAATTCAATTATAATTATATATTGATATTTATATAGGCCTATGTATGCATGTATACACACACACACACACACACACACACACACACACATGTATACACATATATACATATACATATATACACATATACATATGTATATATATATATATTTTTTTTTTTTTTTACCCAGTTGAAATCTGAACTAATTCCCTATCGATTCATTAAACTCTACAATTTCGCACTATATTGAACTATTTATATCTCAGATATTAGATATTTTGATGTTGTCAGGATGAATGAAGCATCCTTCCCCGACTCAGCCACCGATCACCGTCTCCTTTATTTACCCTTATAATACAGGATTAATGTATGATTTATCAAGAGCTACGGCGAGGCGATCACCTCACTTACATTTGAATAAATTAGCATCTCATTCAATAATCAAGTTCAAAGTGAGTCATGCAAATCGGTCACAGCGTATACAGCCTACAGTATATACTACTGCCTGGACTGATGACCTCCCCTGAATATTAAAGGAATAATCTCCATGGCAACAACACAGTGGAGACCTGACAACTGATGTACTGTGATGTCAAGTTAACTGAAGCATACAAGAAACAAACGCATGCGCGCACACACACACACACACACACACACACACACACAATCTTGACGGTCTGTATTCAGAAATAGTCCTTCTGAGAGTCTCTCTTTCTCTCTCTCTCTCTCACACACACACACACACACTTGTAAAACAAAACGAACACTCCACTTACTCAACAACTTCAACTTGAAGTTTCTGTAAGAATTAAACCATATACACATAACCAAGCACTACTGTTAGCCAGAACAAGTACTGAACAACGATAAAACTAAAAATATAAAACAAAGCAAATGTAAACTGGAGTCAATTACCTTAAACATCAGTATTATGAAAAAAACACCCATAAATTAGACAGTGTAAAATACAAAAATAACTATTATTAATAATATTATGAATAAATCTGCTACATTGAAATCGCCTCCTCCTGCAACTTCAGATATGCATTAAAGTATCCCTGCATGACTATTGCATGAATGAAGAAATCCTGCACAGTAAAGCATTCAAAGCACCAGAGCACCACCCAGTGTTGAAGGAAGCAATAGCAGGAAGTTTGTGCAAACAAAAAAAACAAGCATCAAAGAGCTCTGAAGTGTGCTATATAAAATATAAATAATCACTATGTACAGAAATATAGTCTTTTTCGGACTGTGAATGTCCTGACATCCACTGCGAAAAAATGTTGCGGTCCTTAGACTGGCCCTGGGTCCCTGAGGTCCTGAGGAAGAGGTCAAAGGTGAAGGTTTAGAGTGCAATGCAAGTGCAGGGGTGTTTGAGACACACGGGTAAGATGCCGCGGTTGATCTGGTGAAACTCCACCAGCTGCAGCAGGTCTGTGAAGAGCGTGACGCCGTCGTCCATCGTGTAGTACTGTTTATCTCCTTCCTCTAGCTGCAGAGAGACAGAGAGCCCGAGATGAAGACGTCGGACGTGAAACACACACGCGCGCGTGCGGCGAGAAAGAAAGACTCACGGGAATGACGAGGTAGTGTTTGGTCTTCAGTTTGTAGCACAGGGACAGCACAAAGCACTGCGCGTGAAGCTGACTGTCACGAATCAGAAACATCCTGCAGACGGGAGAAAACTAGGTG